>NC_057801.1:820785467-820787617 GCF_018294505.1 Triticum aestivum | reverse complement strand
GCATAGCGAAGCCCTGCTGTAATTCCACTGCCACCACCATCACGACCCTCCCTTGCTGGATCAAGAAGGCGGAGACGTCATCATGCCGTACTTGTCCACATCTCGGAGGTGTCATCCGTTCAGCGCTGGATCAGATTGGTCGCGAAGGGAGTACGACTACACCAACCATGATCTCTAGATCATTAACGCTTTCTGTCTACAAGGGTATATAGACACTCCCCCTCTCGCTACCAGCATCTCCATAGAATGGATGTTGGGTGATCCATAGGATTTTTTTTCATGCAAAACGTTCCCCATAAGTGGCATCATAAACTAGGTCTATGCGAAGATGTTATGGACGAGTAGAACACAAATTGGTTGTGGGCGTTGATGTTCATATTTCTTACCTCCCTTGTTATTTTTGGATTTGGCGTTATTGTGGGATAAAGCGTCGTGGACCAACTTTACTTCTCTGCGCACAAGAGACCGGTTCCACAACTGACATGCAACTTGTATTGCATAAAGTGGCTGGTGGGTGTCTGTCTCTCCTACTTTAGTTGAATCTAATTTAACAATGCCGGTCATTGTAGAAGGTTAAAAGGCAACTTGTATATCACCATTCTGGCTTTGCGTAGATTGGAATTGTTCTTATTGTTTCTGAAACAATGAAGTAGAGGATGTCTAACTTGTTTTTGCAGGGCATGTGATGTGATGTGGTATGTCCACTGTTCAAGAATTCATCCGATTAATCAGTTAACAGTCCAGTTAATCGCTACTCCTAGGGTAGAAGGATCGAATAACACCTATTCGTTGGGTTAACTTGATAGGTCGATTAATTGGCCCGTTAGACCGATTAATCGCTACTGCTTCATTAACTTGTTTCCAAACAAAGCCTAAAATTTTGGCCTGTAACCCCTCCCATCCCCCTCTTGCTCCTCGTTATCTAGGTTTCGACCAAATAGTAGCATATTTTGATATATTATATTGCTGGGAGCATGAGAGTATGGTGTAATACGTAAAAAACTAGATATATGTTGGCAAGTTCCTATTTAATCTACCGATTAATGGTCGACCGACTAATCCAGTTAATAGGCCGATTTGCTGATTAATCACTACCCACAAGAAGGCCAAGCAGCTACCAGTTACCGATTTCCTGAACAATGGGTATATATGTCCAAGATGTAATTTGATACATGTTGATGTATGAGATGTTCATGTTTTGTAATGGTTCACGACTCACATGTCGATGAGTACGGCAACCGGCAGGGGCCATAGGGTTGTTTTTAATTTATTGTATGACTTGCGCGCCAATCATTAAATGCCATGTAATTGCTTATTTTATCGCTATGAGTTAGCAATAGTTGCAGAAGCAATAGTTGATGGAGACAAGCACATGACGACACCTCGGATTGCCATGCTTGCCAAAGGAAATTGCCATGCTTGCAACAACATAATGTGCTATGCCGGGCATCAGATTTGTAGAGAAATCCATTTTTGGGGACTTTATGGTCATGTAAATTCGTGTGATCGTTACGACCACAAGACATACACGTGCCACATCTTTTACGTACCATCCTGCATGGGGCTCTAATTTATCCCTTCGGTGATGGTGTCGTCTGGAGCAGGGAGGGAAGATGTGGTTGGGTTTCTTTGTATAGTATAGGTAGCGACATCTTGCGAAACGATCTTTTATTATGGGACGCGGGGATTAGACGCGAGGCTGAGTATGACATCATGACGTTTCACTACTATGGGAAACCCAGCATCTTAGCAGTAGCGCTGGACAAAACAGGGCACTACTGCTACTTAGTAGTAGCGAGTTTAAATAAACCGCGCTACTGCTACTACTTTAGCAGTAGCGCCTTCTGCTAAAGAACGCTGCTTCTATACTTGTACTGGGCGCAGATGGCTAGCCCCACTTAGCAGTAGCGCGTTTTTTCTGAAACGCGCTACTACTTAGTTACCTTATCCTAGAGCGGTTCACTGCACCGGTACCCTCTGACTCACTCTCTCTCCCTCTCACCCACTCTCGCCCGGCCACGTCGAACCCGTCGTCCGCCGCTGCCGCGCTGCTCCTCGCTGAGGTACTCTCTCCTCCCCCTCCTCCTCTGGCCGCCCTCCTCCCACCACCCTCCCTCCTTCTCCGGCCGCCCCCTCCCTCCTCCTCCTCC
>NC_057801.1:820777267-820785131 GCF_018294505.1 Triticum aestivum | reverse complement strand
CCTCCTCTCTCCTTCTTCCTCCTCCCTCCATCTCTTTTTTTTCTGTTTTTTACTATTGTATAATGTAGTTTTTTTTACTATTTTTAGTAAGTGTTTAAAATTGTTAGTAAGTAAATTAATAAACTAGTTGAACTAGTTTGGTTTTAGTAAGAACTAGTTGTATTAATAGAACTAATGTATTTTTAGTAAGAAAATTAATATAACTAGTTGAACTAGTTTATTTTTAGAAAGAACTAGTTTATTTCTATCTATAGTAAGTTTATTTTTAGTAAAAAAACTAGTTGAATTAATAGAACTAGTTGAACATGTCACATTTGTTGTTATTTTTTTAGTTTAAGCAATTAGTGATGTTATATGTATGATACTATTCGGGATGTATTAGTGATAACTTATAGGGTTTTTGTTTTTGCATAAATCAAGGAGCCCCTCCATCATCCCTGCCGTCGTCCCCGTCACCGACCCCCTTCGGCCTCGAGGTGAGACCAGCCAAATCTCCATATCAATATTAGTCCTATAAAATATGATGTAGATAAAAACATGTATATCTTGTGTTGCTCAAATAGGCCTATGTAGATAAAGACATGTATATCCAAGTGGCCTATGTTTTGCCGGAGTGTTGATTAATTTCCGTTCCAGCAAATTTCAGGTGCTCGATATGTCCTGTTTTAGCAAAGGTCATGCCGGAATTTTCCATGAATTTTGGCGTGACTTATGCTAGAATACGTAGGAAATATCGAGTGGCCTGGATTTTCTAGAAAGATAATTAAATGATATTTCGGGTTGACTTTAAGACTGTCGAGGCCGAAGAATCCCGACTGTTGTCGTGGGGGTCGTTTCTCCTTCTTCTCCGGGTGCTAGACCTTTGTTATGCACTAGGGAAAGGAGGAGTAACGGCCATCACCGATGGTCGCAAATGTCAGAGAGGAATCAGCGAGGGAGCGTATCCACCATATATGAGAGGACGAAGAATCCCGACTGTTGTCGTGGGGGTAGCTTCTCCTTCGCTCCCATGTGCTAGACAATTTGGTGTAATGCACTCAGGAATGAAAGGAGGAGCTACAATCATCAACGGTCGAATATATACACCACGTGAGCTGAGAGTTTTCAAGAAAAGACTCGACAGACCCATAGTCAACCCTTGATGAATAATAATGATCTAATTTAGTTTTTGTAGTACATATATTTAATTGTACAAGTTTAATCTTTGAATTATGAACATAGGAAATGTCGTCGGACGAAGAAGGTCCCGGGGAGTGCTCCTGGTGCGGCGACAACCGGGGTTTCTGCGACAGGCCTCACCTGGACGACGATCGTCGCTTCAGCATTAAGCTCGAGGAGGCCTTCGATTGTTAAACGGTACGCTACGATGCTAAGTGTTTTTTCGTCATTAAGCTCGACTTCTACTACTTCAACATGCAATTTTCATCTTTTACAATTCGACTAGCTTATCCCATGCCATGCAAGACGCTATGTCTTGGAGAGGATGGGTTTTGAAGATCATGAGAGGAATGGAACAAAGAAAATTAACCTAAGGACCCATCATGGTATGGATTTTGAGGTAAATCTATAAAATTCTAAGAGCATATCCAATATTGGTTGCCCGGGTTGAGAAGCACTTTGCAAGATGTATGATTTTCAAGAGGGTACGTTTGTCACCATGGATCTTGGTGATCTTGACATCGACCAAGATAATTTGGACATTTGGGTTCTTGTTGATACACTTTCAATTCTACCGCTATGTGAGTTCCTCAAACATAGTTATTATGTAATTTATATTGCTTATTTCAAAATAGTTGACAGCTTATTTCCATTGATAGCTTATTTTCATGCTTCAAAGAGTGTGCGGAAGATGGTAGACAGAACCAACTACACCAATGGCTCTGAGTTAACTTATTAAGAGAAAAATCATCTGGTCGCATATTGTACTGACATTGAGAATTACAATGCCTTTTATCGAACTCCTCCAAATTATGGTGAATACGTGCCACTAGTGCACGTCACTAGTAGAAAAGGTGCAATCGTCCAGGCCGGGCCAGCCCATTAGTCCCGGTTCAATCCAGAACCGGAACCAATGGGGGCATTGGACCCAGTTCGTGAGCGCCGGGGGCCGGCCGGGCAACGTGGGCCATTGGTCCCGGTTCGTCTGGACCTTTTGGTCCCGGTTGGTGGGACGGACCGAGACCAATGGGCCTCGCTCCTGGCCCACCACCAATGGTCCCGGTTGGTGGCATGAACCGGGACCAAAGGGCCCTTTAGTCCAGGTTCAAGCCACCAACCGGGACCAACTAGTTGCCTATATATACCCCTCGCCCGCGAGCAGAGCACTCCCAGTGCTCTGTTTTTCGTGGCCGGCGAGGGGAGAGCTTTGTGGTGCTCTAGCTCACCTCCTATGCACACGAGGTGTTCGATGGAATGCCCGAGCCCCACTACTTAAGCTTTCTCCTCTCCAAGCTCGACCTCCAAGCTCCATTTTCCTCAATATTTGTCTAGGTTTAGCGGTCCGTCACGTCCCGTCCCCATCTTCACCGCCGTCGATCGCCCGCGCCGATCTCGTCGCCGGCACCACTGTGGTGAGCCTCTTGTTCTTATCTTCTTTCTGAAAGGAAAAAAAAATTCTTACTTGTATGTTTATATAGATACTTGTATAATTTTCTTACTTCTATTATTGCATCTTATATAGTGCGATGGTTTTGGTATCCGCCCCCGTCGGCCCTCGTCCTGTCTATGATTCGGATGTGGTATATATTATCTTTTCATAACTATTGGTTCATTTATTGTTTATGACAATTATGCCGACCAACGTGACATAGATTTTATTTATCTAGGAGGTTGTTGAACCGGAAATTCCAACCGACCCTATTGTCGAGAGGGTAAATTTAGTTGAAGAAGAAAACAATTTGTTGAAGGAAAAAATTAGAAAAATTGAGGAGGAGAAGATGATATTGGAGTTGCATGTTGCGGATGTCGTCGATGATCACAAGATCAAGATGGATGCAATGCGCTTGAAGATTAGAAAGATTAGAAAATATGCCATTCATACCGAGGCTTGGTATCATCATGCCATTGGATCAGTTGTTACATTGGTTGCGATTATGATCGCATTTGTTTTCGCATTGAAATGTTTTACATAGTTTCAGTGTATGGTTTAATTAATTTAGATGCTCTGCAGAGCTTTATGTTGTTAGATGAGAACTATGTATGTACTTTGGTTTTAATGTGATGATGAACTTCTATTAATTTGGTCACTTAATTATCTATTCATGATGTTCTGTAATGATTTTTGACACACTTAATTATATATAATGCACGCAGATGAACCGGCAATGGATGTACGGGTCAAGACACACCTCCGAGTACATTAAGGGCGTGCATGATTTTCTCGAAGTGGCTGAGGCAAACAAGCAGAATGGTTTTATGTGTTGTCCATGCCCTATATGTGGGAATACGAAGTCTTACTCTGACCGGAAAATCCTCCACACCCACCTGCTTTACAAGGGTTTCATGCCACACTATAATATTTGGACGAGGCACCGAGAAATAGGGGTTATGATGGAAGACGGCGAAGAAGAAGAGTACGATGACAACTATGTGCCCCCTAAATACGGTGATGCTACTGAAGATCAAGAGGAACCAGACGATGTGCACGATGATGCTGCAATGGGCGAAGCTACTGAAGATCAAGAGGAACGAGACGATGTGCCCGATGATGATGATCTCCGCCGGGTCATTGTCGATGCAAGGACGCAATGCGAAAGTCAAAAGGAGAAGCTGAAGTTCGATCGCATGTTAGAGGACCACAAAAAAGGGTTGTACCCCAATTGCGAAGATGGCAACACAAAGCTCGGTACCGTACTGGAATTGCTGCAGTGGAAGGCAGAGAATGCTGTGCCTGACAAAGGATTTGAGAAGCTACTGAAAATATTGAAGAAGAAGCTGTGCCCGACAGTACATACGCAGCAAAGAAGGTCGTATGCCCTCTAGGATTGGAGGTGCAGAAGATAAATGCATGCCCTAATGACTGCATCCTCTACCGCGGTGCGTACAAGGATCTAAACACATGCCCGGTATGCGGTGCATTACGGTATAAGATCAGACGAGATGACCCTGGTGATGTTGACGGCGAGCACCCCAGGAAGAGGGTTCCTGCGAAGGTGATGTGGTATGCTCCTATAATACCACGGTTGAAACGTCTGTTTAGAAACGGAGAGCATGCCAAGTTGATGCGATGGCACAGTGAGGACCGTAAGAAAGACGGGAAGTTGAGAGCACCCGCTGACGGGTCGCAGTGGAGAAAAATCGAGAGAAAGTACTGGGATGAGTTTGCAAGTGAGCCAAGGAACGTATGGTTTGCTTTAAGCGCGGGTGGCATTAATCCTTTCGGGGAGCAGAGCAGCAATCACAGCACCTGGCCCGTGACTCTATGTATGTATAACCTTCCTCCTTGGATGTGCATGAAGCGGAAGTTCATTATGATGCCAGTTCTCATCCAAGGCCCTAAGCAACCCGGCAACGACATTGATGTGTACTTAAGGCCATTAGTTGAAGAACTTTTACAGCTGTCGAATGGAAATGGTGTACGTACATGGGATGAGCACAAACAGGAGGAATTTAACCTAAAGGCGTTGCTGTTCGTGACCATCAATGATTGGCCCGCTCTCAGTAACCTTTCAGGACAGACAAACAAGGGATACCACGCATGCACGCACTATTTACTTGACACCGATAGTATATACCTGGCAAGCTGCAGGAAGAATGTGTACCTGGGCCATCGTCGATTTCTTCCGACCAACCATCAATGTCGAAAGAAAGGCAAGCATTTCAAAGGCGAGGCAGATCACCGGAAGAAGCCCGCCATGCGTACCGGTGATCACGTACTTGCTATGGTCAATGATTTACACGTAATCTTTGAAAAGGGTCCCGGCGGACTAGCTGTTCCGAGTGACGCTGGGGGACACGCACCCATGTGGAAGAAGAAATCTATATTTTGGGACCTACCCTACTGGAAAGACCTAGAGGTCCGCTCTTCGATCGACGTGATGCACGTGACGAAGAACCTTTGCGTGAACCTGCTAGGCTTCTTGGGCGTGTATGGGAAGACAAAAGATACAGCTGAGGAACGGGAGGACCTGCAAGGTTAGCACGAAAAAGACGGCATGCCTCCAAAGCAGTATGAAGGTCCTGCCATCTATGCTCTTACCAAAGAAGAGAAGGAAATCTTCTTTGAATGCCTGCTTAGTATGAAGGTCCCGACTGGCTTCTCGTTGAATATAAAAGGAATAATAAATATGGCAGAGAAAAAGTTTCAGAACCTAAAGTCTCATGACTGCCACGTGATTATGACGCAACTGCTTCCGGTTGCATTGAGGGGGCTTCTACCGGAAAACGTCCGATTAGCCATTGTGAAGCTATGTGCATTCCTCAATGCAATCTCTCAAAAGGTGATCAATCCAGAAATCATACCAAGGCTAAGGAGTGATGTGGTGCAATGTCTTGTCAGTTTCGAGCTGGTGTTCCCACCATCCTTCTTCAATATCATGACACACGTCCTAGTTCATCTAGTTGACGAGATTGTTATTCTGGGCCCCGTATTTCTACATAATATGTACCCCTTTGAGAGGTTCATGGGAGTCCGAAAGAAATATGTCCGTAACCGTGCTAGGCCAGAAGGAAGCATCTCCATGGGCCATCAAACAGAGGATGTCATCGGGTTTTGTGTTGACTTCATACCTGGCCTTAAGAAGATAGGTCTCCCTAAATCGCGGTATGAGGGGAGACTGACTGGAAAAGGCACGCTTGGAAGGGACTCAATAATATGCAGGGACGGATATTCTTGGTCTCAAGCACACTACACAGTTCTACAAAACTCTACCTTGGTGAGCCCGTATGTCGATGAACACAAGAAGAATCTGCGCTCCAAACACCCGGAGCAGTGCGACGACTGGATTACATGTGAACACATCAAGACTTTCAGCAGTTGGTTGGAAGCACGTATCAGAGGTGACAACACTGTTGGTGATGAGCTGTACTTGTTGTCCAGGGGACCATCTTTGACTGTATTGATTTGGAAAGGATACGAGATAAATGGGAATACATTTTACACGATTGACCAAGATCAAAAGAGCACCAACCAAAACAGCGGTGTCCGCTTTGATGCAACAACCGAGAGGGGAAAGGACACATATTATGGTTACATAGTGGAATTATGGGAACTTGACTACGGACATGATTTTAAGGTCCCTTTGTTTAAGTGCAAATGGGTCAATCTGTCAGGAGGCAGGGTACAGGTAGACCCACAGTACGGAATGACAACAGTGGATCTGAAAAATCTTGGGCACACTGACAAACCGTTCATCCTAGCCAATGATGTGGCACAGGTTATCTATGTGAAGGACATGTCTATCAGACCGAGAAAGAGAAAAGATAAGGAAGAGAATACATCATATGATGAGCCAAAGCGCCACATAGTTCTTTCAGGAAAAAGGGACATCGTGGGAGTGGCGGACAAGACAGACATGTCTGAAGATTATGAAAAGTTTCATGAAATTCCTCCCTTTAAAGTCAAGGCGGACCCCAGCATCCTGATAAACGATGAAGATTATCCATGGTTACGACGCAATAAGCAAATGACACAAGCGAAGAAAAAGTGAAGACTTTCTCCCGCAACTATTATGATGATACCATGCCAACTTTGTAACTGACGAGTATGATACCATTGTCCGTTTTGTACATGCACATGCTATGTGTGGGTCAATTTATGATACCATGCCAACTTTCAACTTTTTCAGAGTTCATTTGAAATGCTTTAATGTCTTATGGTTCGGCCCTCGTAATAATTAAAAATAGCAACAATAAGTATTTTGTTGTAAGTAGAAACAAAATAAAATAAATAAAGCAAGAAAGAAAACAAAAAAACAAAAAAGTGTTTTCAAATTTGAAAACTAATGGCACTAACAGAAAGTTTATAATTTTCCTAAAACTAAAAGCAAAAAGAATTAAAAAATAAAGCAAAAAACAAAAGAAAATAAATAATGCAGAAAACAAAACAAAAAAACTGGAAAAAAATAAAAATAGCAACAATAAGTAAAGAGAAAAAATGCCTCCTACTGGGCTCCCACGGCCTGAATACGATATGAAACCCAACTATGGGCCAGGATTCAGGCCCGCGGTAGGCCCAGAAGGCCCACCAGGCAAAGTTTAGCAAGTAGGCCCGAAAGCATGCGGTGGAGAGGAGCTCGAGAGGGGTGCGGCAGCGGGGCTTATAAACCACTGCGCGCCCCTCTCAACTAGCGAGGTGGGACTAAACTTTGGCCCCGACGCGGGCAGCACAGGGGCCTTTGGTCTCGGTTGGTGGCACCAACCGGGACTAAAGGGGGGGCATTGATACCGGTTGGTGCCACGAACCGGTACCAATGCCCACCCTTTAATCCCGGTTGGAGCCACCAACCGTGACCAAAGGCCGCCGCTTCCCACCCTTTGGGCTGCTGAAAAGAGGCCTTTGGTCCCGGTTGGTGCCACCAACCGGGACTAAAGGGTGCATTAGTCCCGGTTGGTACCGCCAACCGGGACTAAAGGCTATGCTATATAAGCAGCACTTAGCAGTTTCCGGCCAAATCGCCCACTTCTCCCCCGACGCCGGCCCCCTGCTCCTCCTCGTCGCCGTCGCCGCCCGACGCCCCTGCTCCACCTTGCCGTCGCCGCCGCCACCGACGCCGTCAGGCTGCTCGACTTCGCCGTTGCCGCCGCCCCCTGTGAGCATAGCCTGCTCCCGCGCCCCTCCCGTCCCGCGCCCCTGCGCGGCCACCGCGCCGCCGCCCCTGCGCAGCCGGCGCGCTCCGCCCGTGTCCTGCGCGGCCGCCGCACCGCC
>NC_057801.1:820771065-820776784 GCF_018294505.1 Triticum aestivum | reverse complement strand
CCAGCGCGCGCCGCCCCTGCCCTGCGCGGCCGCCGCGTGCCGCCCCGCCACCCCTGCCCTGCATTTTCCTCCATAGCAATTTCCATAGCATTTTTTTGCATTTTTTTGTGTATATGTGTTTGTATGTGTATATATGTGTACATGTTCACAGTATTTTTTTTCATAAGTGTATTTTTTTGTTCGTTGCATTTTTTTCATACATATAATGTATATATGTATGTGGTAGCTATATATATGATGAATGGATGTGGCTATATATGTATGTATGAATATAATGTTCATATCATTTTTTTGTTTATATATGTTTTTTCATATATGTATTAATTTTATATTTAGGTTGTTAGTAGATATCGATTTTAGGTTAGTGCATTTTAGGTTAGTGTAGAGGAGAAAGCAAAATAAGGAAAAGGAAGAAAAGAGGAAGAAGGAAGAAGGAAGAAGAAGAAGAAAAAGAATGAGAGGAAAAAGGAAAATAAGAAGAGGAAGAAAGGAGAAAAAGAGGAGAGGAAGAAGAGGAGAAATAAATAAGAAGAGGAAAAAAGAAGAAAAAGAAGAAAAACATGAGGAGAAGAACAAAGGAATAGAGGAGAAGAAAAAAAAATAGAAGAAAAAATTTCTATTTTTTCTTCTTCTCCTCTATTCCTTTCTTCTCACTAGTAGAAAAGGGGGCAATGATCCAGGCCGGGCAGCCCATTAGTCCCGGTTCAATCCAGAACCGGGACCAATGGGGGCATTGGACCCGGTTCGTGAGCCCTAGGGGCCGACCGGGCCACGTGGGCCATTGGTCCCGGTTCGTCCGGACCTTTTGGTCCCGGTTGGTGGGACGAACCGGGACCAATGGGCCTTGCTCCTGGCCCACCACCATTGGTCCCGGTTGGTGGCATGAACCGGGACCAAAGGCCGCCCTTTAGTCCAGGTTCAGGCCACCAACCGGGACCAATGGTGGTGCCTATATATACCCCCTCATGCAAGAGCAGAGCACACTGCTCTGTTTTTTCTGGCCGAGGGGGAGAGGGCTTGGTGGTGCTCTTGCTCATCTCCTATGCACACTAGGTGTTCGATGGAATGCCCGAGCCACACTACTTAAGGTTTCTCCTCTCCAAGCTCGACCGCCAAGCTCCATTTTCCTTAATATTTGTCTAGGTTTAGCGGTCCGTCACGCCCCGTCCCCGTCTTCACCTTCGTCGATCACCCTCGCCGATCTCATCGCCGGCACCACCGTGGTGAGCCTCTTATTCTTATCTTCTTTCTGAAAGGAAAAATATTCTTACTTGTATGTTTAGATAGATACTTGTATTATTTTCTTACTTTTATTATTGCATCTTATATAGTGCGATGGTTTTGGTATCCGCCCCCGTCGGCCCTCGTCCTGTCTATGATTCGGATGTGGTATATATTATCTTTTCATAACTATTGGTTCATTTATTGTTTATGACAATTATGCCGACCAACGTGACATAGATTTTATTTATCTAGGAGGTTGTTGAACCGGAAATTCCAACCGACCCTATTGTCGAGAGGTTAAATTTAGTTGAAGAAGAAAACAATTTGTTGAAGGAAAAAATTAGAAAAATGGAGGAGGAGAAGATGATATTGGAGTTGCATGTTGCGGATGTCGTCGATGATCACAAGATCAAGATGGATGCAATGTGCTTGAAGATTAGAAAGATTAGAAAATATGCCATTCATACCGAGGCTTGGTATCATTATGCCATTGGATCAGTTGTTACATTGGTTGCGATTATGATCGCATTTGTTTTCGCATTGAAATGTTTTACATAGTTTCAGTATATGGTTTAATTAATTTAGATGCTCTGCAGAGCTTTATGTTGTTAGATGAGAACTATGTATGTACTTTGGTTTTAATGTGATGATGAACTTCTATTAATTTGGTCACTTAATTATCTATTCATGATGTTCTGTAATGATTTTTGACACACTTAATTATATATAATGCACGCAGATGAACCGGCAATGGATGTACGGGTCAAGACACACATCTGAGTACATTAAGGGCGTGCATGATTTTCTCGAAGTGGCTGAGGCAAACAAGCAGAATAGTTTTATGTTGTCCATGCCCTATATGTGGGAATACGAAGTCTTACTCTGACCGGAAAATCCTCCACACCCACCTGCTTTACAAGGATTTCATGCCACACTATAATGTTTGGACGAGGCACGGAGAAATAGGGGTTATGATGGAAGACGGCGAAGAAGAAGAGTACAATGACAACTATGTGCCCCCTGAATACGGTGATGCTACTGAAGATCAAGAGGAACCAGACGATGTGCACGATGATGCTGCAATGGGCGAAGCTACTGAAGATCAAGAGGAACGAGACGATGTGCCCGATGATGATGATCTCCGCCGGGTCATTGTCGATGCAAGGACGCAATGCGAAAGTCAAAAGGAGAAGCTGAAGTTCGATCCCATGTTAGAGGACCACAAAAAAGGGTTGTACCCCAATTGCGAAGATGGCAACACAAAGCTCGGTACCGTACTGGAATTGCTGCAGTGGAAGGCAGAGAATGCTGTGCCTGACAAAGGATTTGAGAAGCTACTGAAAATATTGAAGAAGAAGCTTCCAAAGGATAACGAATTGCCCGACAGTACATACGCAGCAAAGAAGGTCGTATGCCCTCTAGGATTGGAGGTGCAGAAGATACATGCATGCCCTAATGACTACATCCTCTACCGCGGTGCGTACAAGGATCTGAACGCATGCCCGGTATGCGGTGCATTACAGTATAAGATCAGACGAGATGACCCTGGTGATGTTGACGGCGAGCCCCCCAGGAAGAGGGTTCCTGCGAAGGTGATGTGGTAAGCTCCTATAATATGTTCAGAAACGGAGAGCATGCCAAGTTGATGCCATGGCACAGTGAGGACCATAAGAAAGACGGGAAGTTGAGAGCACCCGCTGACGGGTCGCAGTGGAGAAAAATCGAGAGAAAGTACTGGGATGAGTTTGCAAGTGAGCCAAGGAACGTACAGTTTGCTTTAAGCGTGGATGGCATTAATCCTTTCGGGGAGCAGAGTAGCAATCACAGCACCTGGCCCGTGACTCTATGTATGTATAACCTTCCTCCTTGGATGTGCATGAAGCGGAAGTTCATTATGATGCCAGTTCTCATCCAAGGCCCTAAGCAACCCGGCAACGACATTGATGTGTACCTAAGGCCATTAGTTGAAGAACTTTTACAGCTGTGGAATGGAAATGGTGTACGTACATGGGATGAGCACAAACAGGAGGAATTTAACCTAAAGGCGTTGCTGTTCGTGACCATCAACGATTGGCCCGCTCTCAGTAACCTTTCAGGACAGACAAACAAGGGATACCACGTATGCACGCACTGTTTACTTGACACCGATAGTATATACCTGGCAAGCTGCAGGAAGAATGTGTACCTGGGCCATCGTCGATTTCTTCCGACCAACCATCAATGTTGAAAGAAAGGCAAGCATTTCAAAGGTGAGGCAGATCACTGGAAGAAGCCCGCCATGCGTACCGGTGATCACGTACTTGCTATGGTCAATGTTTTACACGTAAACTTTGGAAAGGGTCCCGGCGGACTAGCTGTTCTGAGTGACGCTGGGGGACACACACCCATGTGGAAGAAGAAATCTATATTTTGGGACCTACCCTACTGGAAAGACCTAGAGGTCCGCTCTTCGATTGACGTGATGCACGTGACGAAGAACCTTTGCGTGAACCTGCTAGGCTTCTTGGGCGTGTATGGGAAGACAAAAGATACAGCTGAGGAACGACAGGACCTGCAAGGTTTGCACGAAAAAGACGGCATGCCTCCAAAGCAGTATGAAGGTCCTGCCATCTATGCTCTTACCAAAGAAGAGAAGGAAATCTTCTTTGAATGCCTACTTAGTATGAAGGTCCCGACTGGCTTCTCGTCGAATATAAAAGGAATAATAAATATGACAGAGAAAAAGTTTCAGAACCTAAAGTCTCATGACTGCCACGTGATTATGACGCAACTGCTTCCGGTTGCATTGAGGGGGCTTCTACCAGAAAACGTCCGATTAGCCATTGTGAAGCTATGTGCATTCCTCAATGCAATCTCTCAAAAGGTGATCGATCCAGAAATCATACCAAGGCTAAGGAGTGATGTGGTGCAATGTCTTGTCAGTTTCGAGCTGGTGTTCCCACCATCCTTCTTCAATATCATGACACACGTCCTAGTTCATCTAGTTGACAAGATTGTCATTCTGGGCCCAGTATTTCTACACAATCTGTACCCCTTTGAGAGGTTCATGGGAGTTCTAAAGAAATATGTCCGTAACTGTGCTAGGCCAGAAGGAAGCATCTCCATGGTCCATCAAACAGAGGATGTCATTGGGTTTTGTGTTGACTTCATTCCTGGCCTTAAGAAGATAGGTCTCCCTAAATCGCGGTATGAGGGGAGACTGACTGGAAAAGGCATGCTTGGAAGGGACTCAATAATATGCAGGGACGGATATTCTTGGTCTCAAGCACACTACACAGTTCTACAGAACTCTACCTTGGTGACCCCGTATGTCGATGAACACAAGAACAGTCTGCGCTCCAAACACCCGGAGCAGTGCGATGACTGGATTACATGTGAACACATCAGGACTTTCAGCAGTTGGTTGGAAGCACGTATCAGAGGTGACAACACTGTTTGTGATGAGCTGTACTTGTTGTCCAGGGGACCATCTTTGACTGTATTGATTTGGAAAGGATACGAGATAAATGGGAATACATTTTACATGATTGACCAAGATCAAAAGAGCACCAACGAAAACAGCGGTGTCCGCTTTGATGCAACAACCGAGAGGGGAAAGGACACATATTATGGTTAGATAGTGGACATATGGGAACTTGACTACGGACATGATTTTAAGGTCCCTTTGTTTAAGTGAAAATGGGTCAATCTGTCAGGAGGCGGGGTACAGGTAGACCCACAGTACGGAATGACAACAGTGGATCTGAAAAATCTTGGGTACACTGACGAACCGTTCGTCCTAGCCAATGATGTGGCACAGGTTATCTATGTGAAGGACATGTCTACCAGACCGAGAAAGAGAAAAGATAAGGAAGCGAATACATCATACGATGAGCCAAAGCGCCACATAGTTCTTTCAGGAAAAAGGGACATCATGGGAGCGGAGGACAAGACAGACATGTCTGAAGATTATGAAAATTTTCATGAAATTCCTCCCTTTAAAGTCAAGGCTGACCCCAGCATCCTGATAAACGATGAAGATTATCCATGGTTACGGCGCAATAAGCAAATGACACAAGCGAAGAAAAAGTGAAGACTTTCTCCCGCAACTATTATGATGATACCATGCCAACTTTGTAACTGACGATTATGATACCATTGTCCGTTTTGTACATGCACATTCTATGTGGGTCAATTTATGATACCATGCCAACTTTCAACTTTTCCAGAGTTCATTTGAAATGCTTTAATGTCTTATGGTTCGGCCCTCGTAATAATTAAAAATAGCAACAATAAGTATTTTGTTGTAAGTAGAAACAAAATAAAATAAATAAACCAAGAAAGAAAACAAAAAACAAAAAAAGTGTTTTCAAATTTGAAAAGTAATGGCACTAGAGAAAGTTTATGATTTTCCTAAAACTAAAAGCAAAAAGAATTAAAAAATAAAGCAAAAAATAAAAGAAAATAAATAATGCAGAAAACATAACAAAAAAACAACAATAAGTATTTTGTTGTA
>NC_057801.1:820757562-820770070 GCF_018294505.1 Triticum aestivum | reverse complement strand
GACGTCGTCGCCGCTCGCCGCCCTGCCCCGACGCCGTCTCCGTCTCCGCTCGACGCCCTGCCCCGACGTGCGCTGCCCCGGCCCTGCCCCGACGCGCGCCACATCGGCCCTGTCCGACCCCGCGCCCCTGCCCCGCCTCACCTTGGTCCGGCGGCGCCCTCCCCTATTTTTTAATATATGTGATAATTGTTTTTGTTCATATGTATGATGATTTTTTTATAGAATATGATGTTTTTTTCAGATTATATGTATATGATTTTTTTACAGAATATGATGTTTTTGCTTTTTTATAAAAATGTATATATGTTTGTATGTTCTTTGTGTATATATGTTCATATATGCAAAAGTTAGATTTAGTACATTTTAGGTTAGTTTAACTAGTCATTAACCCGTGCGTCTGCACGGGCTAGCACTTCTTGTTGCGTGTATCGTGTATTTGATACATATAAGTTTTCAATAGGTATATAATCAAGTTCCCTGTTGTAGCATATATGCTCATTTCTATTCGCTACCTGAAAAACATAAATCCTTGTGTTTGCCTCACAATTACGATTGAATTTTATCTTAAAACAACTACATGGATTAAATTTTATATGTGTACAACATTCAAGCAGAAGTCTTCCCTCGAGAACATTTGATTGCACCAAGTTTTATTTAAAGAATTTGTTTCTATAAACAACGATGAAACAATGGACACACCACTAGTAGAAAAGGGGGGCAATGGTCCAGGCCGGGCCAGCCCATTAGTCCCAGTTCAATCCAGAACCGGGACCAATGGGGGCATTGGACCTGGTTCGTGAGCCCCGGTGGCCTATTGGTCCCGGTTGGAGGGACGAACCGGGACCAATGGGCCTCGATCCTGGCCCACCACCATTGGTCCCGGTTGGTGGCATGAACCGGTTTGCTAAATATATATGTTAAAAATGCTTTTTTGTTCATAGAAAGTTTTTTGTTCATATATAGAAAGTTACAATTTTTGAAAAGCTTTATATATGCAAAAGTTACAATTTTAGAAAAAGAAGGATAGGAAAGAAGAAAATAAGAAGAGGAAGAAAGAAGAAGAGGAGAGGAAAAGAAGAGGAGAAACAATTAAGAAGAAGAAAAAAGAAGAAAAAGAGAGGAGAAGAAGAAAGGAATAGAGGTGAAGAAGAAAAAATAGATTTTTTTTTCTATTTTTTCTTCTTCTCCTCTATTCCTTTCTTCTTCTCCTCTTTTTTCTTCTTCTTTTTTTCTTCTTCTTCTTCCTTCTTCGTTCTTCCTATTTTCTTCCTTTTCCTTAATTATTTTCCTTTCTCGAGGGAGAAGAAGAAAAAGAAGAGGAGAAGAAGAAAGACAGGAATAGAGGAGAAAGAAGAAACTTCAACACGAGGGGGGGGGGGGTACCGATACCCCCTCCCCGATAACATTATTTTCCCATGTATATGTATGTCGCGTCGTTGTCGATATAACCCCCTCTAGATAACTTCGACATGAGGGGCGGTCGATATATATACCCCCTCTCGACCGTGATAACCTATACAACTGCAGCACCCCCCTCGGCCCTGTCGGTCGACCAAAACTCTCGAGGACACCCAAACCCTAGAGAGAAAACGATGTTGGTCTCCTACCCCCTCGCGCCGCTCCCCTACCCGACAAATTAACTCTCTCGAGCCCACCCAAATTTATCAAGTTAAAAGAGCGTTGTCGTCGAGGCCACCCCAAACCCTTGAAGCATTGTGTCGAGGCGACCCCAAACCTAGAGAAGCAGCGTCGAGGCCACTAACATGGTTCCTTATTGTGATTAGCTAGCTAGTTCTACGTTTGCCACTAATATATATATATATCCATCTGTACCATGTTTGAATAATAATTGACATGTTGTAAATATTTGCAGAAACTATGGAGCACTCCCTAGACGAAGAAACAGAAGCGATGTTGGGGGACATAATCGCACAAGGAAGTGATGAAGTTGCGTCATTTCTCAACGAGACCGATGGTCAGGAAGGACTGGGTGAAGAAGAGGGCTATGTTCATGATGGCTTCGACCCATTAATGCCGGTACAAGAAGAGGACTATGTTCATGATGGCTCCGGTGACACAATGGAGGTACAAGAAGGAGACCGTGCTGACTGCTCCGGTGACCGAACTGAGTCCGGCCAGGTATATATATATTAGTTAAGCCCGTACTGACTAGTTAATTGATGCATCCATTTTTTTGGTATATGTACACATATTAATTACTCTTGTCTTTCTTCCTTATAATTTCTAGCCCTCCGGATCAAGCACAACTTCGGTAAGGAGACGACGCCCGAAGAAAAAGTTGAGCTCGGATGAAAAGTTCGAGATCATAGAAATCGCGCCCGACGGCAAACCGGTTGAACCCATCTGGACAAGGAAGGCATTTTCTTCTCAGTGCGGTGTTCTTGTTAGGGACAAGATCCCTATCAGCATCCAGCAATGGTATAAGCCTAAGGAGGAAGACCCTGAGGTGTCTTATGTCAATGATATGCAGAAAGAAGATCTTTGGACTGAGCTGACGGCAAATTTCACCCTACCGCCAGATGAGGATCCGGAGAAGCCAGTTAAAGAGCAATTAATCAAGTCTTGTGCTCCTAAGAAGATGGCAACCCTAATGAGAAGGTGGAGGAAAGAGCTGAACCAGTTTGTCGAGAAAGAAAAGACACCAGAATTCATCGGCAAATATGAGAAGATCAAAGATCACTGGCCCGCATTTGTGGCCCACAAGACATCGGAAAGAGTAAGAAGATGTCGGCGACAAACAAGAAAAATGCTGCGAAGAAGAAGCTTCACCATCACACGGGGTCAGGTGGCTACCTCAAAGCCCGGCCTAAGTGGTCCAAGGCTGAGAATGATCTGCTTGAAAAAGGGATCGAACCAGAGACAATGTACTGGCCAGACCGTTGCCGGACTTGGTTCTTCGGGGCTGGCGGAACCTTGGACCCTGTAACAGGGAAGTGCCAGTGGACGGACGAGCAACTGCAAATACCAGTCAAGAACCTTCGACACTATATTGATGCAGTGCAACGAGGGACGTTCCTTCCAAACAGGGAGAAGGACGAGCTCACAATGGCCCTTGGGAATCCTGAGCACCCTAGACGGACACAAGGCACGCCAGGCTCCATTCCGTGGAAGGTTGGTTTTCCGGACGCAGGGGGTTACAAAACCCACGAGAGGAGGAAGAAACTAGAGCAGGACCAACTGCAGGCGCTGCACAAAAGGGTAATGGGGCTAGAGGAACGAGAAGAGGAACGAGAAGCAGCAGATCGCAGCAAACGACCTGCCGAAGCTTCCCCCGAAGCTACCCCGCCATCTCAGCGGAGAAGCAGCGTGGCTTCCACCGAGCTGCTTCAGCCGGAGCATGTCTTGACGGCTCCTGCCAGCTATCCCGTGGACGGTATCACGGAGTCTCAAAATTGCCACATTATGGCGCGATGGATGAATTTGAAGGTCAAGGCGGCTGTTGGCCAAGTTTATCCTAGTGGACCCGGCACAACTTATCACTGCCAGTCGATTCCAGAAGGATATGCTAAGGTGATGGTGGATGAAATAACGGAGGGATTTGAGGACCTCGTGCTTGAGCACCCTACCGGTGAAGGGGAGACTAGGCTGGGTTCTGCTCTGAAGACTCCATGCCTATGGCGGAAGGAGCTCATCAACCTTCTGAACTGGACGCCTCCGCCTCCTCCTCCTCCTCCGGCGAGTCAGGGCACTCTGCCTTCTCCACCGCCTCCTCCTCCGGCGAGTGATGATCAGGGCACGCGTGGCGGCACTCCGCCTCCTCCACCGCCTCCTCCTCCGGCGAGTGACGATCAGGGCACGCGTGGCGGCACTCCGCCTCCTTCTCCGGCGCGTGGCGGCACTCCGCCTCCTTCTCCGCCTGCGCCGGCGCACCCGAGCAGCCAGCAGCCTCCTCCTTCTCCGCCTCGCCAGCAAGGGCGGAAGAGACCCGCCGCCTGCTCCGGCGCGTCGTAGTCCTTCTCCTCCGCCTTGTAAGCAAGCACGAAAGAAGACAGACGCCGCAGCCACTCTGTCTGCTCCGGCGTATAGCAGCACAAGAAGAGGAGAGAGGCAATACAAACACGGTCCACCTCTAAAGCCTCTAGAGAAGTTACCGTACGAGAGGACCGAGGAGGAAAACAATACGATCGTGCAGACCCACGTGAAGGAGTTCTTTGAAGGGGTGAAAGCAAAGAGACATCCACCTCCGGAGGAGAAGGTAGATCTGGTGAAAGCAAAGCGCACTCTCGATGCCCTGAGGAAACCGGCAAAGTCTCCGCCGAGAACCAACTATGAGCGCATTACTGAACAGACATATCTCCAAGCGGAGCGGTCGGGAAGTACAATCAGACATCAAAGAGCAAAAGAACGAGCATCTGTGAAAACAATTGACCAGCTCGGCGAACAAGCAAACCAATCGTGCCCCCCGCTCAATGTGTCTAGCGGCAACATCTTCGCTAATGTTCCGGGGATGTTGGCCGGTTATGGCAATCTACAAGATTACGTGCCTGACGATGCACTTCCTGATTACATGAAGGTGGAAGAACATAGATACGAGTACGGGAAGCCTCTCGTCAAAGATGAAAAATCTCTAACAACGATGATGCGAAGGTTCCATACTTGGTACATGAAAACCTGCAGAGAGTCTGGGGGGGGGGGCGAATAGTTTGTATCTGCACATTAAAGAGGAGAACGACCTTGTTGGAACTGATATTTGTGTGTTTCATTTGAGGAGTTCCTCGCGATCTTCAATCAAAAGGCCCTCGATAAATTAACGGTCTTTTGCTACTGCCTGTAAGTACTATTTCTGTCATTAAGTCTCTATATATAGCTCGGCTCTTTCATTGCATGTATTTATAATTAATTATCCTCAATATATTATGCAGATTGAAGATCGTCGAGTGCAAAAAAAATGAAATCTATGATATTGGGTTCATTAACACAAATATCATAGATGTATTTCTGGTTGAAAAGGACGTCAAAGAGGCCGAGGACAACTTGCTACAATCGTTGATAAAAAATCAAAACAAAGATACCATACTCTTTCCTTACAACGGCAAGTGAGTGTTACTGATCGTTTGCATATTCGGTTTCCCTTATTACTCGAGCGAGGTTATAGTAATGTAATTGATGAGTTATGCATGCGTGCGCAGTTTCCACTACATTCTTCTGGAGATTAAGCTTGAGCGTGGACTAGTAACCGTCTTAGACTCGAGACGGAAAGATCCCAGCACCTATACGGACATGACTGAAATGCTCAGCAAGTAAGTTCATTTCCTGATATCTCAAGTAATAATAATTATTTTCTCTGTCTTGCAGGGTTTGGAAACAGTTCACCGCACAAGCTCCGGGACTGCCGAAGGAGCTGCGATATACATACCCGAAAGTAAGTACTACTGGCTAGCTAGTTGTGCGCATCTCCCGTTGATTCTATAGCTATACTTTCATCAATGCCATTTATAATGCTTCATTATCAGTTTGATTAACCTCTATTTCTTGTAAAGTGCTTGTGGCAGGAACAAGGAAATGATTTTTGTGGATACTACGTGTGCGAGTTCATCCACTCCACGACTTCGAAAAACAAGCGGGGCTACTCTCAAAGACAATATGAAGTGCGTAAGCAATTAATAATATTCACAATTTCATTTTATTACACCATTATTTCTGTTGAGTTTCATTCATATATATATGTATTAATTAACCCCCTTCTTCAAATTAGACGTGGCAGATGCGGAATGAACTCCTAGAACCAGATCGCATGAAAGCAATTCAAGAGGAATTGGCGGGATTCTTTCTTGACCACATGTGGAAGTTGATTTCAAATGCTAGGGGACTGTAATTGAGAGATCTTATATATTGTACATGTATGTAGCCAGTAGCGTCGGACGTACATGATACGAAAACTTGTTGTTCGACCAATCTCTCGGAGAAGGAGAGGTCGATCGATCATTTCTCTCGGTATGCATGACGAATTTCTGTACTCGATGGTTCCCTTCATTTTCTTACTAGCTAGCGTGTCGAGGGCTATATGTATATAGTACGTAGCGTCGACCAAGCACGGACATAAGAGAGGACACTTCTCTCTATTAATTAGCTAGCTAACACAATATATGAAACACCTAAATTAACCCCCAAAACCCCCCAACCCCCCCCCCTTCAAAACAAAAAACAAAAACCCCAGCCACTGGAATGCTGACGCATGGATGCCTTTTGGTCCCGGTTGGTGCCACCAACCGGGACCAAAGGCCCCCCTGCCTGGGCTCGGCCCACCAGCTACGTGGTGGACCATCTGTCCCGGTTCGTGCTAGAACCGGGACTAAAGTGGGGAGGTATTAGTAACGACCCATTAGTCCCGATTCATGAATCGGGACTAAAGGCCCTTACGAACCGGGACTAATAGGTATTGCGCGGTGCAATGACAAACAGTCATCAAGATTTTCATACCCTCGGGGTATGACTAGTTTTTCTTGGCATTTCGTTTCTTCTTTCTCTATGTTAATACCAGCTACCTTAAATTGGTCAACCATAGGCAAATATTAATTAGTGGGCGTTGGCTACACCTATGGACATGTCTTTCTAGCTCCTTTTAGATCTACTATTTACCACTTGAAAGAGCAGGTTTCGAGTCAACAACAACTCCAAACTCCTAAAGAAATGTATATCTTGCATCATTCTCGTGCTAGAAATGTTGTGGAGAGAACTTTTGGATTGTGGAACAAAAATTGGGCTGTCCAAAGTATTCAATCTTTCTTTGACATAAAGGACCATCTAATTTTTTTTCCATATAGTGTTAAATAACATATGGATAGCATGGCATGCTAACTATGAATAAAATTCATTGCGGATTTGAATTATTAATGCTTATTGTGTGTTACACAACTTTGCAAGAGATAGGCAACATATGATGCATGATTTATTGCTACAAGAAGTTGACAATGATCTAGCAGATTTGGAACATGAGCATGTGGATGAAGCTAACTTAATTAAGTCTGGTCAAGTCACAAATGAATGGACTAACTTTAAGAAACAATTATCGGAAGACATGTATGTTGAATACCTTCTTAGGCATGGTGAACTAGAGATGGAGTAACTAGGTGATGATGGTCTCATTTTGCGCAGTACCTATGTGATGTTGGTCTCATTTTGTGTAGTACCTGGGCGATGGTGGTCTCATTTTGTATAGTACCTAGGTTATGTTGGTCGCTTGTTGATTTGTTTTTTGTGTGATAGCATAGTTGACAGTGATGGTGTGTTGTGTGTTCCTTTGTACATGGATCATCTTGATATTAATATATATGATAGGTTGAAAAAAACTTACTATGTGATGAACCATTTATTGATCAAGCATACTCTCTTTGTGGGTGCAATTTTTCTTTTCTTTGTAGCAACATGGCTGAAAGTATTGCACCAACTGCAAGGAGGAATTACGTCGCAAGGTATAATGACATGGACATTGCATTTCTTGAGGTGCTTGTTCATAATCACAACATGGGTGACCATTAACAAAATGGATGGAAAGCACATGTGTACATTGCAGCTATAAAGAATGTGAAGGAGAAGTGCAATAAGGATATATACATGTGTACACTGCATTGTTTTATTTGTTTTTCCTTATATAAGAATATATATGGGGCAACAACTATACTCTTCTATCTGTGTGTATGGTGCGGACAAATAAAGGAAAAGCGAAAGGGATACATTCTTACAAGACTAAAGTAGTGAAGCACTGACATTTCATATCTACCATATATTCAAAAGATCATACAACGGCGAAGGTGCCAAGATGGGTGCTGAGAATGGTGCATATCCAGAAGAACCAAGTGAAATCTCTCCGGAAATGCCACCAAAGAGAGCCCGAACACGTGAGGCCATTATGTGCATGATTGGAGAAATGAGCTCTACTTTTAAAGATGCATTGAAGACAACCGATCCACTTCCCCTGCGAAAGGCTACTGCTCCTTCTGATATACTGGTTGCACTTCAGTTGATATCAAATTTGGCAGAAGTGGACATGTTGCGCTCTTATGGGAAGTTGATTCTTAATGAGCGTTTGTTTGAAGCTCTAATGCAGTTTCCCATGAAGATGAGGAAGACTTGGCTGCCATTGTTGCCTTGATGTTTGCAAATTATGCTTTCCTTTAAGTCTTGTTGAATTTGAACCTATCTAGACTATTGTTTTCCTACATTTGGAACCATGTCATGCTGAACTTGAACTTATCTGAAGTATTGTGTTGATAAATTTGGAACTATGCCTTGCTGTTGTGAAATTGGAACACCTATTTAAACTATGTGTTGTACTTTGTTGGTGCAAGAAATTTGTTGTTGTTTTTGCATCACTATTGCATGATGTTGTCGTCGATTTCTAGAATATTTGGATAGTATATATTTTTTGCTATATGATCATCCAATTGTATTCACATATTGTACAAATTTTGTTTTGATGCACATATACTAATGTTGCTATGCAACTTCATGGTTTGCCATCCAAACATGATTCTGTATTGAAACCTCATAAGATTCCATGAGCCAATTCAACAAACACCCAAAGAACCAAATTCGTATTCATGTCCATTACAGTTTCCTGAGTGAATTGGAACTGAAACCAGTTCAACATAGAGGACTCCAATACAGACACCAAACGTAGCGGATGAGAACTCATCATTAATTTCAGGGCATGGACTTCCAAATTTTGGAGAATTCAATTTGTTGAACTTGAAGTATTTATCTCTTCTTTCTTCGTACTCTTGCAGCACCGAAGCTTCAAGTTCCCAGGGCGTTCAAAATATTTGAGGCTGGCCATAGTGGTGGTATCTTAGCTACTATCATGCACTTGGAAATAACAAACACACTTATGTGGCAGGGAATTAAAGAAGAGGGAGGGTTAGAGTAACATAGGTAGACACCGTATCATATTAAATGATATGCTACTTTGTGTCATGCATGGCAATAAATAAGATCATTTACAATACTAGTCTATAATACTATGCACTATAAAAATACGTAATATCATAAATTAGTATTGTCATATGCATGATACTAGTATATGATACTCCCCCACTATGAGTAGTTCGATATACATGATACTACCTCCATCTAGGTGAATAAGTCATTCACGTAGTTTTAGGTCATCGATTTGAGCAATTAAATATGTGTTATATGTTATGAAAAGTATATCACTAGATTTCTACAAGGATGTAGTTTCTAAATATATATTTTTTGTCACATATAATACTCCCTCCGGTCCTTTTTACTCTGCACATTGGATTTGCCGAAAGTCAAACTTAGCTAAGTTTGACCAAATTTATATTAGAAACTATTAGCATCTATAATATCTAATAAATATAATATGAAAATATATCCCGAGATGAATCTAATGATGTTGGTGTTGTTATGTAAATGTCAATAATTTTCTATAAAAACTTGGTCAAAGTTGGATAAGGTTGACTTCAGACAAACCTAATATGCAGAGTAAAAAGGACCAGAGGGAGTACATATTTAGATGTTAAATTGTCAACCTAAAACTATGCGAATGACTTATTCACCGAGACGGAGGTAGTACTAGTATATGATACTCCCCCACCATGAGTAGTTCGAAAGGAAAAAAGGAAAGCAGGGGCGAGGAAGAGACGTGAAGGATGTGGGATCAATCCCAAGTGCGCCGACCGCTCCCATACACGCGTCGGGCCGCCGGGGAATGAGGTGTCCAAGCGTAGGGCAAATCCCTCGACAAAGGCGTGTTCCTGGTAGGATAGTCGACATGCATCCGACCTCTATGATTGGCAACTTGCTGATTTTCTTTTTCCGGGAACCATCTGATTTCTTTGGAAAATTACAGGTTCCCTAGATCGCGTTAGGACAACAGGACATACTACGTGGTGCAGAAAGCAAAAAAGTGATGCTGGGCAGCACATGGCTGTGTTTTGGTTGCATACGGCTCTACGCTACGCACGTGAAACATATTTGGGCTCGCCAGCCACAACGAATCTGATGGGGATGCGCCACCCAGACCTAGGGCACACGTGAAACAAGTTTTGGCGCTCGCCCGTCAGCTAGTGATGGGGACCAACAGGACAGATGTTGCCCCCGGATTGGCCGCAACAGGAGAGTGAGTGCAGGGCTCCCCGAATGGCCATGGCTCTATTCTTCTCTATAAAAGGAATCGTGCTGCTAGTCTGTCATACCAAAATCATCTCCGCCACTTCACTTGTGTCCAGTCTCTCACTTTGGTAAGTAGCTACAGTTCCTTCTGTTTTTCTTATTCTTCCTTCAACTAGGAGTATGGTTTGCTTGGCGTGTAGAAATATACGACTAACCCTTTACTTTTGCCTTTTTCTCCAAACAATTCTTTGTTCCCTACAGGTATTAATTTGAATCCCAGTTTTGTGCCCCCACCTACACATACATAATACTACCTCGTCCGAAATTAAATTAGTTGGCAGTTGGCACCGAAATAGATGTATCTACATGTATTTCAATGCTAAATACATCCATTTGAGCGATAGATAATTTCGAATGGATGGAGTTTCGTAGATACTACTTCCTCCGTTCCATAATATAGTGCCTATAGATTTTTGCAAAAGTCAAACATTACAAACTTTGACCATGTTTATAGAGAAAAGTAGGTACATCTAGAATACCAAATACACATGATTGGATACATTGTGAGTTATATTTTCAGAATGTACATGTTTGGTGTTGTAGATGTAGAAAATTTTCTCTATACACTTGGTTAAAGTTGGCAAAGTTTGACTTTCATAAAAATCTATAGGCACTACATTGTGGAATGGAAGGAGTAGATATTAGAAATCCAGTTTGGTATTATTTCACTGAAATACATTCCATTTTTCATGATTTGCAAGCTACGTATTACAAGTTGCTAATCTTTAAGTTGGCGTAGACCCTTGATCATTTTGAATGCCTTGCTATGTGTGCAGACATATGCACGACCCGATCATTATGAAGGGGGGTAATACAGTCAAATTATTGAGTATACTCGTGCTGGCCGTCTGGGTTTTGTTGGCTGGTAGTGTTCGATCTGATACAAGTTTGAATACTTGTAGAGAAGACTCCAAACTCCGGGCACCCAATTACCCCGGTGAAAAATATACAGTCGACACCGGGAGTCCTGATGCCTACAGGAAGATGATCGCTCGCCTGCGGGAGCTGCTGACAATCCGCCGGGAGTACCGGCGAGGAATACCGATACTTCCTGAGCGAATAAACGTGTCTGATTCTGAACAGTACATCTTACTTGAAATCACTCTCGGCGACACAACAGGAGGTGTAACATTTGCTATCGATGTGACCAACGTTTACATCGTTGGTTATCTTGTTAATAGCACCAGATACTTCTTTCTGGAAGCTCCAGCCAGGGCAGAGGACCTTCTCTTCACAACTGCGGATAATCAAACTTCACCAAGGAGGTCATCCAACTATGTAAAGTTGGAACAAAATGCTGGTGCGAGCAGGAGTGCAATCCCGCTGGGGCTAGCTAGTCTGGCTAACGCCATCAGAAGACTCGTATCCGGAAGACCAGAAGATGCAAGGAGAACTTATCCAATATAAGCATTCAATAAGCAAAACCAAATCACAAAATAAGCAAAACCATATCATAAAATAAAGTATAGTATTCAAATTAGCATGCATTCAATAATTATAAGCAAAAGTACATCATCTCTTGGTGTCCGTACATCGTCGAATATTATCACTAATACAACTAGAACCGTAGCGCCCGACGGATATCGACGCGGGCGGTGGACACCCAAAGATAAGGAACCATCACAGGATCATAGCTCCAGTGAGATCCCTGAAGAACCTGCCAGGTATTGTCGAACCTCCCCTCCAATACAACCATGTAGCAACGGACGTGCTCGTCCTCCTCGCTGACACGGTGACGTACCACCTCCACGGTGTCCGGATGCCTCACCACCGTCACTGGCCCACGCGACCGCCACCAAACAAGGATCGGGTCAACAACGAGCTGCCTCCTCACCAACCTACGTCCCCCGGAAGGTAGCACCTCCCAATACCAGCCCGGCGGAACCCAGTCCCGAACATGGCCCTGATCAAGCAGGCCTCCACCGCCGAGTCGACGACGACGAGGATGCGGGATAGGCATCGCCGACGTCGACGCGGGAACTACTTCTATATATAGTTAAATAAAAGTAGTTTTATTAATTAAATCAACTATCTAGTTCAACTACTAAGCACTTACTATAAATAAATAAGTAGTACTTACTAAAAACAAACTACTTCTATATATAGTAAAATAAATTAGTTTATTAAATCAACTAGCTAGTTCAACTATATATAAACTACTTCTTATTTTTTTCCTTTTTCTAAATACTATGAACAAAAAAATCATTAAAATTCTATGAACAAAATTAATTACACAATCTAAATATCACCAAAAAAAATCTATTAACAATAATATCACCAAACATGCATATTCAATAATAATATCACCAAAAAATCTATTAACAGAAAAAAATCTAACATAATATGAAGAAAT
>NC_057801.1:820756592-820757552 GCF_018294505.1 Triticum aestivum | reverse complement strand
GCAGGGGCGACGGTGGGGGTGGCGACGGCGTCGGGGCGGCACGGGCGATGACTGGGCGGCGCGGAACGTGGGCGGCGATGGGGGCGGCGACGACGTGCGCGGGCGACGACGACAAGGAGCAGGGCGTCGGGGCAGAGCGCGGCGTCTGCGGCGGGGATGACGAACTGAATGAAATTTTTGCAAAGTGTTGTATATATAGCAAGACCATTGGTCCCGGTTCGTGAAACCAACCGGGACTAATGCCCCCCTTTAGTCCCGGTTGGTGCCACCAACCGGGACCAAAGGCCTCTTTTCAGCAGCCCAAAGGGCGGGAAACGAAGACCTTTGGTCCCGGTTGGTGGCTCCAACTGGGACCAAAGAGCGGCATTCGTCCCGGTTGGTGCCATGAACCGGGACCAAAGAGTGGCATTGGTACCGGTTGGAGCCATGAACCAGTTCCAACGGACCCGTGTAACTACTTTTTTATTTTCTGCAGCTGTTTTTTTGTTGATTCTTTCTGCAGCTATTTTTTTAGTCCCACCTCGCCAAGCGAGAGGCACTCGCAGCTGTTTATAAAGCCCTAAGTGCAGAGACGATGCCGAAGAGGCACAATGCTGCTGCACGTTGGTTAGCTTCAAGCCTTGAGGAATACGGTAGACTGCACAGAGCTATGTGCAGTGCAGTTGGCACTATTCCGAAATAATAAAAAGAAAAAAATAAATGTAGCAGAAAAGAAAAAAACTATATAAAAAACCACTCAGAAATAAATAGAAGAAAAAATAATTTGATTAACTTTACTAAAAAAATGAGCATAGATGCTTATTTTTAATGACTTATTACAACTCAGAAATATAAAGAAAAAAAATAAATGAAGCAGAAAAGAAAAAAAACTATATAAAAAACCACTCAGAAATAAATAGAAGAAAAAATAATTTTTATTAACTTTACTAAAAAATTGAGCATAGATGCTTATTTTTAATG
>NC_057801.1:820735179-820756415 GCF_018294505.1 Triticum aestivum | reverse complement strand
AAAAAAGGAGCATAGATGCTTATTTTTAATGACTTATTACAACTCAGAAATAAAAAGAAAAAAAATAGTTGTGATTAACTTTACTAAAAAATGAGCATAGATGCTTATTTTTAATGACTTATTACAATTCAAAAATAAATAGAAGAAAAAATAGTTATGATTAACTGTACTAAAAAATGAGCATAGATGCTTATTTTTAATGACTTATTACAACTCAGAAACAAAAAGAAAAAAAAATATAGCAGTAAAGAAAAAAATATATATAAAAAAGTACTCAGAAATGAGCATAGATGCGCTTATAGAGGAAATTCAACTTAAATTCATGACGAATTTCAAGAGAAATTCGTATGAATTTAGGCTAAATCCGCTATATAAGGGCATCTATTTTCATTTTCAGAGGAGCTCAATAAGGCAGAGAGGGAGGGGCTTATAAACCGGTCTGATTCCCCTTCGGTTGGCGAGGTGGGACTAAACTCTGGCCTCAACGAGGACCAACCCTTTAGTCCCGGTTGGTGGCATGAACCGGGACTAAAGGGAAGCCTTTGGTCCCGGTTCGAACCACCAACCGGGACCAATGGTGGTGGGCCAGGAGCGAGGGCCATTGGTCCCGGTTCGTCCCACCAACCGGGACCAATAGGTCCAGACGAACCAGGACCAATGGCCCACGTGGCCCGGCCGGCCCCCGGGGCTCACGAACCGGGTCCAATGCCCCATTGGTCCCGGTTCTGGATTGAACCGGGACTAATGGGCTGGACTGGCCTGGACCATTGGCCCCTTTTCTACTAGTGTGTTATATAATATAAAGCGGGAGGAAACTCTTTCTTGATACATGCGCTAACATGGCCTTATTAAAAGTCAACAAAATCGATGTTGGCCGTTAAGTTGGATTGTGGGACCAATCCGTTTGATTCAACACTCCTTTCTTATGGCCTTGCTCTTGACAAACTCCGAGTCCTCACCGATACCACTCATGGAACTCATTGTTCACAGCTTCCAGCTAGGACAATAGTGGTGCATTTTGTCGCGCATGATCCCACGCCGTAGCCACCATGTCCCCATTTACTTCCTCCTTCTACCGTTATCCCTCAAACCTTTTACACCGAACCAATTAGAAGTACACGACGGAATGATACGGCAACAAGGATAAGAACTAACCTTTGGCTGCCTTACTCTACAAACCAAGAAGGGTGGCGGCCTAGATCACATCTCATCCCTATAAACCCTAACCTCCACCTCCTATATAAGGGGAGGTTAGGGCGCATCCATGCCATCCATTATTATAGATAGACAACTCTCGGTAACAATCTAGTCCCCCATTGTATTCCCTCACACGAGGCATCATATCACCATGAATGACAAGAAGAAGCGTGGTGTGGGGTATTACTCTCCGGAGGCCCAAACATTGGTAACTTGTGTGCGCGGGCAATGTCTCGGTACTTTCGACCTCATCGGGAATCCAACCGAGCGATTTAATATATTTTGCACCGTCAGTTGGCGCGGCAGGCATGGGTTTTCGGGGTTAAATCCGCCAGATATTGGGTAGGATGAACAAGGCACATGATGTTTACCCTGGTTCGGACCCTCTTCAAGAGGTAAGACTCTACGTGTTGCTTATGTTGTATCAATTGTGTTGGTGTAGAAAGTATAGAATGACCTACCTTGAAATCATATGTGAATGTTTGATTCTCTACCCTACAAGCTAAATCCCTCGGCTTATATGGGGATCGAAGGTACTTAGAGTTTACACGAAGTCGGTTAATCTAGGGATAAGCATGCCGATAATACAAGGATGCGCTTGGTTGCTCGCATAATTTTTTGTCCATTTGCACGCTTATCCCAGTTGGACCTGGTTGACCATATGCAGGCAAAAAACCAACATCTGCATGTTTATTGGTTGCCTGAATGTCATCTCCAGGCATCGCAGAGACGCCTCTACGCCTACTTGTTGAGCTTACCAATACTACTACAACTTACACACGATCACACCCAGCACACCAACGCCACAACACTACAATGACGATGAATTGGACGAAGATGATGAAGTTCTTCAGCCAAAACAGATGATCCACCTTGCCAGCCTCAACCTTGCTGCATGAATGCTCTCGCACATACTTGGAGTAAGTATCTTCTGTCGTCTGCCTAATCTTAAATCCTCCTCTGTGGTTGCTATCACCGTACCCTGGAACTTGTTTGTTGCAAGCTTCCTATGAACTGTAAACCCCTAAAACCCTACCTCGAACACCACATACCACTTGCCCTGCCAGTGCAAAAAAGCAATATCTTCAAGCAACAAGAGTTGGAAGACACAAACAATAAGCAATGAAGAACTCTATGAGCAAGCAATGGAGCACAAGAGCATTAGTAAGAATGCATGATCATAGCAAGTTCAACATACCACTACTTTGGTGTCATCCTACCACCACATTCGAAAGAGGGTGTAATCCTACCATCGCAAGTTCATGATCACCGCGAGGATCACCGTGAGGGGTTATATCTCCTCACCAAAATATACATACCATAAGATTGTTTTCAAGCCCTAAATACACAAAATATATGTCGTCATCTGATGTCTACTACACAACCTTCTTCTTCTAGAGTTGTTGGGCCTCCAAGTGCAGAGGTTCGTAGGACAGTAGCAAATTTCCCTTAAGTGGATGACTTAAGGTTTATCAATCCGTGGGAGGCGTAGGATGAAGATGGTCTCTCTCAAACAACCCTGCAACTAAATAACAAAGAGTCTCTTGTGTCCCCAACACACCCCATACAATGGTAAATTCTATAGGTGCACTAGTTCGGTGAAGAGATGGTGATACAAGTGCAATATGGATGTTAGATATAGATTTTTGTAATATGAAATTATAAAAACAGAAAGGTAACTAGTAACAGAAGTGAGCAAAAATGGTATTGCAATGCTTCGAAAAAAGGCCTAGAGTTCATACTTTCACTACTACATGTTCTCTCAACAATAATAACATAATTGGATCATATGACTGTTGGGGAACGTAGTAATTTCAAAAAAATTCCTACGCACACGCAAGATCATGGTGATGATATAGCAACGAGAGGGGAGAGTGTTCGTCCACGTACCCTCGTAGACCGTAAGCGGAAGCGTTAGCACAACGCGGTTGATGTAGTCATACGTCTTCACGATCCGACCGATCCAAGCACCGAACGTACGGAGGCTCCGAGTTCAGCACATGTTCAGCTCGATGACGATCTCCGGCCCTCCGATCCAGCAAAGGCTCCGGAGATGAGTTCCGTCAGCACGACGGCGTGGTGACGATGATGATGTTCTACCGGCGCAAAGCTTCGCCCAAACTCCGCGATGATATGACCGAGGTGGAATATGGTGGAAGGGGGCACCGCACACGGCTAAGGAACGATCCGTAGATCAACTTGTGTGTCTATGGGGTGCCCCCCGCCCCCGTATATAAAGGAGCCAGGGGGGAGGAGGCCGCCGGCCTAAGGGGGCGCGCCAAGGGGGGAGTCCTACTCCCACCGGGAGTAGGACTCCCCTTTTCCAAGTTGGAGTAGGAGAGAAGGGGGAAAGAGGAGGAAGAGGGGAAGGAAAGGGGGGGCGCCGCCCCCCTTCCCTTGTCCTATTCGGACTAGGAGGGGGAGGGGCGCGCGGCCCCCTCCTGGCTCCTTCCTCTTCTCCCTCTTGGCCCATGTAGGCCCATTACCCCCCCGGGGGGGTTCCGGTAACCTCCCGGTACTCCGGTAAAATGTCGATTTCACCCGGAACCATTCCGATGTCCAAAGATAGGCTTCCAATATATCAATCTTTATGTCTCGACCATTCCGAGACTCCTCGTCATGTCCGTAATCACATCCGGGACTCCGAACAAACTTCGGTACATCAAAACTTATAAACTCATAATAAAACTGTCATCGAAACGTTAAGCGTGCGGACCCTACGGGTTCGAGAACTATGTAGACATGACCTAAAACCATTCTCGGTCAATAACCAATAGCGGGACCTGGATGCCCATATTGGTTCCTACATATTCTACGAAGATCTTTATCGGTAAAACCGCATAACAACATACGTTGTTCCCTTTGTCATCGGTATGTTACTTGCCCGAGATTTGATCGTCGGTATCCAATACCTAGTTCAATCTCGTTATCGGCAAGTCTCTTTACTCGTTCTGTAATACGTCATCTCATAACTAACTCATTAGTTATAATGCTTGCAAGGCTTAAGTGATGAGTATTACCGAGAGGGCCCAGAGATACCTCTCCGAGAATCGGATTGACAAAACCTAATCTCGAAATACGCCAACTCAACATGTACCTTCGGAGACACCTGTAGTACTCCTTTATAATCACCCGGTTACGTTGTGATGTTTGGTAGTACCCAAAGTGTTCCTCCGGTAAACGGGAGTTGCATAATTCTCATAGTTACAGGAACATGTATAAGTCATGAAGAAAGCAATAGCAGAATACTAAACGATCAAGTGCTAAGCTAACGGGATGGGTTATGTCAATCACATCATTCTCCTAATGATGTGATCCCATTAATCAAATGACAACACATGTCTATGGTTAGGAAACATAACCATCTTTGATTAATGAGCTAGTCAAGTAGAGGCATACTAGTGACTATATGTTTGTCTATGTATTCCCACATGTATCATGTTTCCGGTTAATACAATTCTAGCATGAATAATAAACATTTATCATGATATGAGGAAATAAATAATAACTTTATTATTGCCTCTAGGGCATATTTCCTTCAATGACAATCCCTCAACGTGCAATAAACAGTCACTCCAAAGTCACTGATAGCGGAGAACAAACGAAGAGATTATTGTAGGGTACGAAACCACCTCAAAGTTATTCTTTCCGATCAATCCATTGGGCAATTCCTATAAGTGTCACAAACAGCCTTAGAGTTCGTACTAAAATAACACCTTAAGACACACATCAACCAAAACCCTAATGTCACCTAGATACTCCAATGTCACCATAAGTATCCACGGGTTAGTTTATATGATATGCATCACACAATCTCGGATTCATCTATTCAAACCAACACAAAGAACTTCAAAGAGTGTCCCAAAGTTTCTACCGGAGAGTCAAAAAGAAAATGTGTGCCAACCCCAAGGTCACTGAACCCGCAAGTTGATCACCAAAACATACATCAAGTGGATCACGTGAATATCCCATTGTCACCATAGATAAGCACATGCAAGACATACATCAAGTGTTCTCAAATCCTTAAAGACTCAATTCGATAACTTCAAAGGGAAAACTCAATCCATTACAAGATGGTAGAGGGGGAGAAACATCATGAGTTCCAACTATAATAGCAAAGCTTGCGGCACATCAAAATCGTTCCATATCAAGAATACGAGCGAGAGAGAGATCAAACACATAGCTACCGGCACATACCCTGAAGCCCGTGGGTGAACCACTCCCTCCTCGTCATGGAGAGCGCCGCGATGATGAAGATGGCCACCGGAGATGATACCCTCCTCCGGCAGGGTGCCGGAACAATGTCCCGATTGGTTTTTGGTGGCTACAGAGGCTTGCAGCGGCGGAACTCCCGATCTAGGTATCTTTTCAGGGGTTTATGTATTTGTAGGAATTTTTGGCGTTGGTTTCACGTCAAGGGGGTGTCTGAGTCAGCCACGAGGCAGGGGGGCGTACCCGGGGGGTAGGGGCGCCCTCCACCCTCGTGGTTGGCTCGGTACTCTTCTGGCCCAACTCTTTTGCTTCGGGGGCTTCTTCTGGTGCATAAAAAATCTCCGTAAATTGGTAGGTCAATTGGACTCCGTTTGGTATTCCTTTTCTCTAAAACTCAAGAACAAGGAAAAATCAAAAACTGGCACTGGGCTCTACGTTAACAGGTTAGTCCCAAAAATCATATAAAATAGCATATAAAACGTCCAAGATGGATAATATAATAGCATGGAACAATAAAAAAATTATAGATAAGTTGGAGACGTATCAAGCATCCCCAAGCTTAATTCCTGCTCGTCCTTGAGTAGGTAAATGATAAAAACAGAATTTTTGATGTGGAATGCTACCTAACATATTTATCAATGCAATCTTCTTTATTGTGGTAAGAATATTCATATCCATAAGATTCAAAACAAAAGTTTATTATTGACAGAAAAACGATAATACTTCAAGCATACTAATAAAGCAATCATGTCTTCTCAAAATAACATGGCCAAAGAAAATTATCCCTACAAAATCATATAGTCTGGCTATGCTCCATCTTCATCACACAAAATATTCAAATGATGCACAACCCTGATGACAAGCCAAGCAATTGTTTCATACTTTTCATGTTCTCAAACTTTTCAACTTTCACGCAATACATGAGTGTGAGCCATGGATATAGCACTATAGGTGGAATATAATATGGTGGTTGTGGAGAAGACAAAAAGAAGGAGATACACAAAAAGAAGAAGACCAAAACAGGGCTTTGGTTCTGGCCGGGCAAGCCCATTAGTCCCGGTTCAGTCAGAAACCGGGACCCATGGGGGCATAGGTCCCGGTTTGTGAGGCCAGTGGGCTGGCCGGGCCATCGTGGGGCATTGGTCCCGGTTCGTCTAGCCCCTTTGGTCCCGGTTCTAGGCACGAACCAAGACCAATGTGCCTCGCTCCTGGCCCACCACCATTGATCCCGGTTGTTGGCATGAACCGAGATCAAAGGGTGTCCTTTAGTCCCGGCTCGAGCCACGAATCAGGACCAATGAGTTGCCTATATATACCCCCTCTCCCTCGAACAGAGCAGACCACTGCTCTATTTTTCTGGCCGGCCGTTGGAGAGCTTTGTGGTGCTCTAGCTCACCTCCTATGCACATGAGGTGTTCGATGATACGCCCGATCCACACTTAAGCTTTCTCCTCTCGAAGCTCCTTGTACAAGCTCCATTATGCTCGAGATTTGTCTAGGTTTGGCGGTCCATCCTCTCCCATCCCTGTCCTCACCGCCATTGATCGCCTGCCCCGATCTCGTCGCCTGCACCACCGTGGTGAGCCTCTTGATCTTATCTTCTTTCTAAAAGAAAATTGTTATTACTTGTATGACTTAGATAGATACTTGTGTAGTTTTCTTACTTATTATTGTTTGTTATTATATAGTACGATGGTTTTGGTATCCGCCTCCGTCAGCCCTCGTCCTGTCTATGATTCAGATGTGGTATATATATTTTCTTTTATAACTATTAGTTTCATTTACTGTTTATGACAATCATGCCGAGCAACGTGACATAGATTTTTGCATGTAGGAGGTATGTGAACCGGAAATTCCAACCGACCCTATTGTCGAGATGTTAAATTTAGTTGAAGAAGAAAACTATTACTTGAAGGAAAAATTGGAAAAAACTGAGGAGGAGAAGATGATATTGGAGTTGCATGTTGCGGATGTCGTCGATGATCATAAGATCAAGATGGATGCAATGTGCTTAAAGATTAGAAACATTAGAAAATATGCCATTCATACTGAGGCTTGGTATCATTATGCCACTGGATCAATTGTTTCCTTGGTTGCGGTTATGATCGCATTTGTTGTTGCATTGAAATGTTTTACATAGTTTCAATGTATGGTTTAATTAGATGCTCTGGAGAGATATATGTTGTTCAATGAGAACTATGTATGTACTTTGGTTTTAATGTGATGATGAACTTATATTAATTTGGTCACTTATCTATTCATGATCTACGCAGAGATGAACCGACGATGGATGTACAGTAACAGACGCACCTCTGAGTACATTAAGGGCGTGAATAATTTTCTCGCAGTGGCTGAGGCAAACAAGCATAATGGTTTTATGTGTTGTCCATGCCCTATATGTGGGAATATGAGGTCTTACTCTGATTCGAAAACCCTTCACACCCACCTTCTTTATAAGGGTTTCATGCCACACTTATGATGGAAGATAGAGGAGAAGAAGAAGATGATGACAACTATGTGCCCCCTGAATACGGTGATGCTGCAACGGGGGAAGCTGAAGATGCTGCAACGGGGAAGCTAAAGATCAAGAGGAACCAAATGATGTGCCCGATGATGATCTTCGCCGGGTCATTGTTGAGATTCAGAAAAAAGGGTTGTACCCCAGTTGCAAAGATTGCAACACAATGCTTGGTACAGTACTGCAATTGCTGCAGTGGAAGGCGGAGAATGGTGTGCCTGACAATGGATTTGAGAAGCTACTGAAAATATTGAGGAAGAAGCTTCCAAAGGATAACGAATTGCCCGATAGTACGTACGCATCAAAGAAGGTCGTATGCCCACTAGGATTGGCGGTGCAGAAGATACATGCATGCCCTAATGACTGAATCCACTACTGCAGTGCGTACAAGGATTTGAACGCATGCCCGGTATGCGCTGCATTGCGGTATAAGATCAGACAAGATGACCCTGGTGATGTTGATGACGAGCACCCCAGGAAGAGGGTTCCTGCCAAGGTCATGTGGTATGCTCTTATAATACCACGGTTCAAACGCCTGTTCAGAAACAAAGAGCATGCCAAGTTGATGCGATGGCACAGAGAGGACCGTAAGAAAGACGGGAAGTTGAGAGCACCCGCGGACGGGTCATAGTGGAGAGAAACCGAGAGAAAGTACTGGGAGGAGTTTGCAGGTCACGCAAGGAACTTATGGTTTGGTTTAAGCGCGGATGGCATTAATCCTTTTGGGGAGCAGAGCAGCAATCACAACACCTGGCCCGTGACTCTATGTATCTATAACCTTCCTCCTTGGATGTGCATGAAGCAGAAGTTCATTATGATGCCAGTTCTCATCCAAGGCCCTAAGCAACCCGACAATGACATTGATGTGTATCTAAGGCCATTAGTTGAAGAACTTTTACAACTGTGGAATGGAAGCGGTGTACGTCTCCAACGTATCTATAATTTTTTATTGTTCCATGCTATTATATTACCTGTTTTGGATGTTTATGGGCTTTACTTTACACTTTTATATCATTTTTGGGACTAACCTACTAACCGGAGGCCCAACCCGAATTGCTGTTTTTTTGCCTATTTCAGTGTTTCGAAGAAAAGAAATATCAAAATGAGTCCAAACGCGATGAAACCTTCGGGAACGATCTTTTTGGAACAAATGCAAACCTGGAGACTTGGAGTGGAAGTCATGCAACAACCGAGGCGGCCACGAGGGTGCCCGGCACGCCCCCTATAGGTGGGCGCGCCCCCACCCTCGTGGGCCCCGCGAGCATCCACCGACCTACTTCTTCCTCCTATATATACCTATGTACCCCGAGAACATCAGAATAGACCACGAAAAACGATTTCCACCGCTGTAACCTTCTGTATCCGTGAGATCCCATCTTGGCGCCTTCGTCGACGCTCCGTCGGAGGGGGAATCGACCACGGAGGGCTTTACATCATCTCCAAGGCCCTTCCGATTAGTTGTGAGTACTTTACCACAAACCTTGGGGTCCATAGTTATTAGCTAGATAGCTTCTTCTCTCTCTTTGAATCTCAAAACAAAGTTCTCCTCGATCTTCTTGGATATCTATTCAATGTAACTCTTTTTGCGGTGTGTTTGTCGAGATCCGATGAATTGTGGGTTTATGATCAAGTTTATCTATGAGAAATATTTGAATCTCCTATGAATTATTTTATGTGTGATTAAGTTATCTTTGCAAGTCTCTTCGAATTATCCGTTTGGTTTGGCCTACTAGATTGATCTTTCTTGCAATGGGAGAAGTGCTTAGCTTTGGGTTCAATCTTGTGGTGTCCTTTCCCAGTGACAGCAGGGGCAGCAAGGCACATATTGTATTGTTGCCATCGAGGATAAAAAGTTGGGGTTTATATCATATTGCATGAGTTTATCCCTCTACATCATGTCTTCTTTCTTAATGCGTTACTCTGTTCTTTATGAACTTAATACTCTAGATGCATGCTGGATAGCGGTCGATGTGTGGAGTAATAGTAGTAGATGCAGGCAGGAGTCGGTCTACTTGTCACGGACATGATGCCTATATACATGATCATGCTTAGATAATCTCATAATTATTCGCTTTTCTATCAATTGCTCGACAGTAATTTGTTCACCCACCGTAATACTTATGCTATCTTGAGAGAAGCCACTAGTGAAACCTATGGCCCCCGGGTCTATCTTTTATCATATAAGCTTTCTATCTACTTTTATTTGCATCTTTACTTTTCCAGTCTATATCATAAAAATACCGAAAATATATTTATCTTACCGGATTATCTCTATCAGATCTCACTTCCGCAAGTGGCTGTGAAGGGATTGACAACCCCTTTATTGCGTTGGTTGCGAGGTTCTTGTTTGTTTGTGTAGGTGCGTGGGACTTTTGAGGAGCCTCCTACTGGATTGATACCTTGGTTCTCAAAAACTGAGGGAAATACTTACGCTACTTTGCTGCATCACCCTTTCCTCTTCAAGGAAAACCAACGCAAGGTCAAGACGTAGTAATAAGGATTTCTGGTGCCATTGCCGTCGAGGTCTTCGCTCAAGTCAAGACATACCAAGTACCCATCACAAACTCTTCTCCCTCGCATTACATTATTTGCCATTTGCCTCTCGTTTTCCTCTCCCCCACTTCACCCTTGCCGTTTCATTCGCTCTTCTTCCGTTCATCTTTTCGTTTACCTTAATGTCTTACTTGGCTCGTTTGCTTGTTTGGTTGGAATAATTGTGTATTTAATACTAAACAAAGAAGCTAAGATCTATGGATCCTCATCCGCTTGCTAATATTTTTAAGAGATCCAATTATGATGAGCCAATTGCTAGTGAGTTTTGTGCACTAGATTATCTTTATGAAGTTTTGCTTGAAATCCGTGAATCTGAAAATTGTGATGAAATACTTTATGAAGTGGTTCACGATAGATCTTTGAATAAAAAGCATGATTGCAATGATTTTACTATAAATTCTCTTGATGTCAATTGTGCTAATAATATGCAAAACCCTAAGCTTGGGGATGCTAGTTTTTCTATGTCTACTACTTGTTGCAATGATCATGATTGGGGTGATTCTTCTTATGATCTTGAAAGTTTATTTAAGCCCCATGATGAATATGAGATTGATAATAGTGTTTGCAATAATATTGAAAGTGGGTTTGGAAGAGTGTTAACTTTAGATCCCACATATTTGGAGAATGTTCAATCTTATGGTATTTTTGATAAAAGTGGGTTTGGAGAGGTCAAGACTTTAGTTAATGATAATCCCACTATTTTGGAAGAGTGTCAACTTCATATGCATGTGTATCGTGTAGAGAATATGTTATGTGATGGCTATTTTGTTGAATTTGCCTATGATCCTACATGTAATTATTATGAGATAGGAAAATATGGTCGTAGAAATTTTTATCTTACTAAATTACCTCTCGTCATGTTGAGATTGCTATCGTCTTTTTCTTCTTCCTTGCATATGCTAGTTTTTGCTTGCCTTGCAAATTTGTTTTCTTATAATATGCCTATGCATAGGAAGTATGTTAGACTTAGATATGTTTGTCACGTGTTTCATGATGCTCTCTTTGCGCTTCAATTCTTGTCTTTCATGTGAGTGTCATTAAAATTATCAATGCCGAGCTAAAAGACTTTAAAGAAAAGCGCTTGTTGGGAGACAACTCAATATTTTTATTTTCTGTTATTCAATAAATTTTTCATCTACCTTATGTTTAGATGTGTTTTCATGTTTTAATTAGTGTTTGTGCCAACTAGAATCTATAGGATAACCTATGGTGATAGTTAATTTGATTCTGCTGAAAAACAGAAACTTTGCACGCACAAAAATAATTTTAGTAATTCACAGAAACGTGCTTTTGCATTTATTCTTTTTTATGTAGATCAATAGACAAATTTCCCAGGACTTCCTATTTTAGTAGGATGTTTAGAATTATAGAAGTACTCGAGAGTTACAGATTGCTACAGACTGTTCTGTTTTAGACAGATTCTGTTTTTCGTTTGTTGTTTGCTTATTTTGATGCATCTATGGTTAGTATGTAGGGTATGAACCATAGAAAAGTTGGAATACAGTAGGTTTAACACCAATATAAATAAAGAATGATTTCATTACAGTAACTTATGTGGTGGTTTTTCTTTCTTGCACTAACGGAGCTTATGAGATTTCCTGTTGAGTTTTGTGTTGTGAAGTTTTCTAGTTTTGGGTAAAGATTTGATGGACTGTGGAATAAGGAGTGGCAAGAGCCTAAGCTTGGGGATGGCCATGGAACCCCAAGATATTAAAGGATAACCAAAAGCCTAAGCTTGGGGATGCCCCGGAAGGCATCCCCTCTTTCGTCTTCGTCTATCGGTAACTTTACTTGGAGCTATATTTTTATTCGCCACATGATATGTGTTTTGCTTGGAGCGTCTTGTATGATATTAGTCTTTGTTTTTTAGATTCCACAATCATCCTTGCTGTACACTCCTTTTGGGAGAAGCCCACTTGATTACAATTTATTAGAATACTCTATGTGCTTCACTTATATCTTTTGAGCTAGATAGTTTTTGCTCTAGTGCTTCACTTATATCTTTTAGAGCACGGCGGTGGCTTAATTTTGAAGAAATTGTTGATCTCTCATGCTTCACTTATATTATTTTGAGAGTATTCTAGAACAGCATGGTATTTGCTATGGTTATAAAATTGGTCCTAGAATGATGGGCATCCAAGTTGGGTATAATAAAAACTATCATAGAAAGTGAATCGGATGCTATGATCAATTTGATACTTGATAATTGTTTTGAGATATAGAGGTGGTAATGTTAGAGCCATGCTAGTTGGGTGATTATGAATTTAAAGAATACTTGTGTTGAAGTTTGTGATTCCCGTAGCATCCAGGTATGGTGAACCGCTTTGTGATGAAGTTGCAACACAATTTTATTTATTGATTGTCTTCCGTATGAGTGGCGGTCGGGGACGAGCGATGGTCTTTTCCTACCAATCTATCCCCCTAGGAGCATGCGCGTAGTACTTTGTTTTCAATGACTTGTAGATTTTTGCAATAAGTATATGAGTTCTTTATGACTAAATGTTGAGTCCATGGATTATACACACTCTCACCCTTCCACCATTGCTAGCCTCTCTTGTGCCGCGCAACTTTCGCCGGTACCATACACCCACCATATACCTTCCTCAAAACAGCTACCATACCTACCTATTATGGCATTTCCATAGCCATTCTGAGATATATTTCCATGCAAATTTCCACCATTCCGTTTATATGACACTCATCATCATTGTCATATTGCTTTTGCATGATCATGTAGTTGACATCGTATTTGTGGCAAGGCCACCTTCATAATTTTCATACATGTCACTCTTGATTTATTGCATATCCTGGTACACCGCCGGAGGCATTCATATAGAGTCATATCTTGTTCTAAGTATTGAGTTTTAATCTTGAGTTGTAAGTAAATAAAAGTGTGATGATCATCATTATTACAGCATTGTCCCAGTGAGGAAAGGATGATGGAGACTATGATTCCCCCACAAGTCGGGATGAGACTTCGGACTTAAAAAAAAAGAGAAAGGCCAAAAAAAGGCCAAATAAATAAAAAAAGAGAAAATGAGAGAAGGGACAATGCGACTATCCTTTTTACCACACCTGTGCTTCAAAGTAGCACCATGATCTTCATGATAGAGAGTCTCCTATGCTGTCACTTCCATATACTAGTGGGAATTTTTCATTATAGAACTTGGCTTGTATATTCCAATGATGGGCTTCCTCAAAATGCCCTAGGTCTTTGTGAGCAAGCGAGTTGGATGCACACCCACTTAGTTTCTTTTGTTGAGCTTTCATACATTTATAGCTCTAGTGCATCCGTTGCATGGCAATCCCTACTCACTCACATCGATATCTATTAATGGGCATCTCCATAGCCCGTTGATACCCCTAGTTGATGTGAGACTATCTTCTCCTTTTTTGTCTTCTCCACAACCACCATTCTATTCCACATATAGTGCTATGTCCATGGATCATGCTCATGTATTGGGTGAAAGTTGAAAAAGTTTGAGATTACTAAAGTATGAAACAATTGCTTGGCTTGTCATCGGGTTGTGCATGATTAAATACTTTGTGTGATGAAGATAGAGCAACAACCAGACTATATGATTTTGTAGGGATAAATTTCTTTGGCCATGTTGTTTTGAAAAGACATGATTGCTTTATTGGTACGCTCGAAGTATTATTGTTTTTTATGTCAAATGATAAACTTGCTTTGGCCATGTTATTTTGAGAAGACATGATTGCTTTGATTAGTATGCTTGAAGTATTATTATTTCTTATGTCAATATGAACTTTTATTTTGAATCATTTAGATTTGAACATTCATGCCACAATAAAGAAAATTACATTGAGAATTATGCTAGGTAGCATTCCACATAAAAAATTCTGTTTTTATCATTTACCTACTCGAGGACGAGCAGTAATTAAGCTTGGGGATGTTTGATACGTCTCCAACGTATCTATAGTTTTTTATTGTTCCATGCTATTATATTACCCGTTTTGGATGTTTATGGGCTTTACTTTACACTTTTATATCATTTTTGTGACTAACCTACTAACCGGAGGCCCAGCCCGAATTGTTGTTTTTGCCTATTTTAGTGTTTCGAAGAAAAGGAATATCAAACAGAGTCCAAACGCGATGAAACCTTTGGGAACGATCTTTTTGGAACAAATGCAGACCTGGAGACTTGGAGTGGAAGCCATGCAACAACCGAGGCGGCCACGAGGGTTCCCGGCGCGCGGGCGCACCCCCCACCCTTGTGGGCCTCTCGAGCGTCCACCGACCTACTTCTTCCTCCTATATATACCTACGTACCCCGAGAACATCACAACAGACCACGAAATACTATTTCCACCGCCGTAACCTTCTTTATCCGCGAGATCCCATCCTGGAGCCTTTGTCGGCTCTCTGCCGGAGGGGGAATCGACCACGGAGGGCCTCTACATCATCTCCAAGGCCCTTCCGATGAGTTGTGAGTAGTTTACCACAGACCTTCGGGTCCATAGTTATTAGCTAGATGGCTTCTTCTCTCTCTTTGAATCTCAATACAAAGTTCTCCTCGATCTTCTTGGAGATCTATTCAATGTAACTCTTTTTGCGTTGTGTTTGTCGAGATCCGATGAATTGTGGGTTTATGATCAAGTTTATCTATGAGAAATATTTGAATCTCCTCTGAATTATTTTATGTGTGATTAAGTTATCTTTGCAAGTCCCTTCGAATTATTAGTTTGGTTTGGCCTACTAGATTGATCTTTCTTGCAATGGGAGAACTGCTTAGCATTGGGGTTCAGTATTGCGGTGTCCTTTCCCAGTGACAGCAGGGGCAGCAAGCCACGTATTGTATTGTTGCCATCGAGGATAAAAAGATGGGGTTTATATCATATAGCATGAGTTTATCCCTCTACATCATGTCATCTTTCTTAATGTGTTACTCTGTTCTTTATGAACTTAATACTCCAGATGCATGCTGGATAGCGGTCGATGTGTGGAGTAATAGTAGTAGATGCAGGCAGGAGTTGGTCTACTTGTCACGGACGTGATGCCTATATACATGATCATGCCTAGATAATCTCATAACTATTCTCTTTTCTATCAATTGCTCGACAGTAATTTGTTCACCCACCGTAATACTTATGCTATCTTGAGAGAAGCCACTAGTGAAACCTATGCCCCCCGGGTCTATCTTTTATCATATAAGATTTCTATCTACCTTTATTTGCATCTTTACTTTTCCAATCTATATCATAAAAAATACCAAAAATATATTTATCTTATCATATTATCTCTATCAGATCTCACTTTTGCAAGTGGCCGTGAAGGGATTGACAACACCTTTATTGCGTTGGTTGCGAGGTTCTTGTTTATTTTTGTAGGTGAGTGGGACTTTTGAGGAGCCTCCTACTGGATTGATACCTTGGTTCTCAAAAACTGAGGGAAATACTTACGCTACTTTGCTGCATCACCCTTTCCTCTTCAAGGAAAACCAACGCAAGCTCAAGACGTAGCAGTGTATGTGTGTGGGATGAACACAAACAGGAGGAATTTGACCTGCATGCGTTACTATTTGTAACCATCAATGATTGGCCTATTCTCAGTAACCTTTCAGGACAGACAAACAAGGGATACCACGCATGCACTCATAGTTTAGATGACACCGAAAGTATATACCTAGAGAAATGCAGGAAGAATGTGTACCTGGGGCATCGTCGATTTCTTCCAACCAACAATCAGTGTCGAAAGAAAGGCAAGCATTTACCAGATGAAGCCCGCCATGCATACCAGTGATGACGTACTTGCTATGGTCAATGATTTAATAGTAATCTTTGGAAAGGTTCCCGGCGGACTATCTATTCTGAATGACGCTAAGGGACGTGCACCCATGTGGAAGAAGAAATCTATATTTTGGGACCTACCCTATAGGAAAGTCCTGGAGGTCCACTCTTCAATTGATGTGATGCATGTGACGAAGAACCTTTGTGTGAACCCGCTAGGCTTCTTGGGCGTGTAGGGGAGACAAAAGATACGCCGGAGGCACGGGAGGACCTGCAAAATTTGCACAAAAAAGACCGCGTGTTTCAAAAGCAGTATGAATGTCTTGCCAGCTACGCTCTTACCAAAGAAGAGAATGAAATGTTCTTTGAATCCCTGCTCAATATGAAGGTCCCGTCTGGCTTCTGGTCGAATATAATGGTGGGGAACGTAGTAATTTCAAAAAAATTCCTACGCACACGCAAGATCATGGTGATCCATAGCAACAAGAGGGGAGAGTGTTGTCCACGTACCCTCGTAGACCAAAAGCAGAAGCGTTAGACCAACGTGGTTGATGTAGTCGTACGTCTTCACAGCCCGACCGATCAAGCACCGAAACTACGGCACCTCCGAGTTCTAGCACATGTTCAGCTCGATGATGATCCCAGGACTCCGATCCAGCAGGGTGTCGGGGAAGAGTTCCGTCAGCATGACAGCGCGGTGACGATCTTGATGTTCTACCATCGCAGGGCTTCGCCTAAGCACCGCTACAATATTATCGAGGACTTTGGTGGAGGGGGGCACCGCACACGGCTAAGAGATCAAGAGATCAATTGTTGTGTCTTAGAGGCGCCCCCTGCCCCTGTATATAAAGGAGCCAAGGGGGAGGGGGCGGCCGGCAAAGGAGGGCGCGCTAAGGGGGAGTCCTACTCCCATCGAGAGTAGGACTCCCTTCTTTCCTAGTTGGAGAAGGAGAAGGGGGGAAGGAGGAGGGAGAGGGGAAGGAAAGGGGGGGCGCCGCCCCCCTCTCCTTGTCCTATTCAGACTAGGGGGGAGGGGGCGCGGCCAGCCCTTGCCTCCTCTCTTCCTCTCCACTAGGGCCCATGTAGGCCCATTAAGCCCCCCGGGGGGTTCCGGTAACCTCCCGGTACTCCGGTAAAATCCCGATTTCACTCGGAACACTTCTGATATCCAAATTTAGGCTTCCAATATATCAATCTTCATGTCTCGACCATTTCGAGACTCCTCGTCATGTCCGTAATCTCATTCGGGACTCCGAACAAACTTCGGTATATCAAAACTCATAAACTCATAATATAACTGTCATTGAAACCTTAAGAGTGCGGACCCTACGGGTTCGAGAACTATGTAGACATCACCTAGAACTGTTTCCGGTCAATAACCAATAGCGGAACCTGGATGCTCATATTGGCTCCTACATATTCTACGAAGATCTTTATCGGTCAAACCGCATAACAACATACGTTGTTCCCTTTGTCATCGGTATGTTACTTGCCCGAGATTCGATCGTCGGTATCCAATACCTAGTTCAATCTCGTTACCGGCAAGTCTCTTTACTCGTTACGTAATGCATCATTCAGTAACTAACTCATTAGCTACATTGCTTGCAAGGCTTATAGTGATGTGCATTACCGAGAGGGATTAGAGACACCTCTCCGACAATCGGAGTGACAAAACCTAATCTCGAAATACGCCAACTCAACATGTACCTTTGGAGACACCTATAGAGCTCCTTTATAATCACCCAGTTACGTTGTAACATTTGGTAGCACACAAAGTGTTCCTCTGGTAAACGGGAGTTGCATAATCTCATATTTGTAGGAACTTGTATAAGTCATGAAGAAAGCAATAGCAACATAATAAACGATCAAGTGCTAAGCTAACGGAATGGGTCAAGTCAATCACATCATTCTCCTAATGATGTGATCCCGTTAATCAAATGACAACACATGTCTATGGTTAGGAAACATAACCATCTTTTATTAATGAGCTAGTCAAGTAGAGGCATACTAGTGACATCAAGTTTGTCTACGTATTCACACATGTATCATGTTTCCGGTTAATACAATTCTAGCATGAATAATAAACATTTATCATGATATGAGGAAATAAATAATAACTTTATTATTGCCTCTAGGGCATATTTCCTTTAGTCTCCCACTTGCACTAGAGTCAATAATCTAGATTACATAGTAATGATTCTAACACCCATGGAGTCTTGGTGCTGATCATGTTTTGCTCGTGGAAGAGGCTTAGTCAACGGGTCTGCAACATTCAAATCCGTATGTATCTTGCAAATCTATATGTCTCCCACCTGGACTTGCTCCCGGATGGAATTGAAGCGTCTCTTGATGTGCTTGGTCCTCTTGTGAAATCTGGATTCCTTTGCCAAGGCTATTGCACCAGTATTGTCACAGAAGATCTTCATTGGTCCCAATGCACTAGGTATGACACCTAGATCGGAAATGAACTCTTTCATCCAGACTCCTTCATTTGCTGCTTCCGAAGCAGCTATGTACTCCGCTTCGCATGTAGATCCTGCCACGACGCTTTGTTTAGAACTGCACCAACTTACAACTCCACCGTTTAATAAAAACACGTATCCGGTTTGCGATTTAGAATCATCCGGATCAGTGTCAATGCTTGCATTGACGTAACCATTTACGACTAGCTCTTTGTCACCTCCATAAACGAGAAACATATCCTTAGTCCTTTTCAGGTATTTCAGGATATTCTTGACCGCTGTCCAGTGATCAACTCCTGGATTACTTTGGTACCTACCTGCCAAGCTTATTGCTAAGCATACGTCAGGTCTAGTACACAACATTGCATACATGATCGAGCCTATGGCTGAAGCATAGGGAACATCTTTCATTTTCTCTCTATATTCTGCTGTGGTCAGGCATTGAGTCTGACTCAACTTCACACCTTGTAATACAGGCAAGAACCCTTTCTTTGCCTGATCCATTTTGAACTTTTTCAAAACTTTTTCAAGGTATGTGCTTTGTGAAAGTCCAATTAAGCGTCTTGATCTATCTCTATAGATCTTGATGCCCAATATGTAAGCAGCTTCACCGAGGTCTTTCATTGAAAAACTTTTATTCAAGTATCCCTTTATGCTATCCAGAAATTCTATATCATTTCCAATTAATAATATATCATCTACATATAATATCAGAAATGCTACAGAGCTCCCACTCACTTTCTTGTAAATACAGGCTTCTCCAAAAGTCTGTATAAAACCATATGCTTTGATCACACTATCAAAGCGTCTATTCCAACTCCGAGATGCTTGCACCAGTCCATAAATGGATTGCTGGAGCTTGCACACTTTGTTAGCACCTTTTGGATCGACAAAACCTTCTGGCTGCATCATATACAACTCTTCTTCCAGAAATCCATTCAGGAATGCAGTTTTGACATCCATTTGCCAAATTTCATAATCATAAAATGCGGCAATTGCTAACATGATTCGGGAAGAATTGGAGGTGTATCCACAAGGACCCGAATCGAAGGTCTCTCTTGCTCGATTGTAGGATCACCAAGATCCATGGTGACAAGCATACCCTCATCAAGACCATACATCTTGTAAAGTGCTTCCCAATTTTTGCAACCAAAATGGGTTAAACTCTGAGCATTGTACAACTTTACTTGAAAATCCACACCATGATGGGTACTTAGGATAATTTTTTTGGTTTCAAAACTTTCATGGTCTTCAAAACCCATCCTCTCCAAGACATAGCGTCTTGCAAAGCATGGGATAAGCTAGTCGAATTGGAAAAGATGAAAAATACACGTTAAAATAGTTGAAGTCGTGCTTAATTACGAAAAAAACTATTGTCGTCGTTCCGTATCGTATGAACATCGCAGGTCTCCTCGAGCTTAATGCTGAAGCGCCGATCCTCGTCCAGCTCAATGAACCTGTCGCAGATACCTCGGTCGTCGTGGCACTAGTCGCACTCCCCCGGGCGGTTTTCCTCGTCCGATGAGTACGACATTTCCGGCCTACATTCATAATTCAAATATTAAACTAGATCATTATTATTAATCATGGGTTGACTATCGATGATCGATGTACTTAGCTCCGCCTTTCATTCCCGAATGCATTATTATACCAAATTGTCTAGCACACGGGAATGGTGGAGAACTTATCCAATATGAGCATTCAATAAGCAAAACCAAATCATAAAATAAGGAAAACCAAATCATAAAATAAAGTATAGTATTCAAATTAGCATGCATTCAATAATTATAAGCAAAAGTACATCATCTCTTGCTGTCCGTACATCGTCGAATATTATCACTAATACAACTAGAACCGTAGCGCCCGACGGGTATCGACGCGGGCGGTGGACACCCAAAGATAAGGAACCATCACAGGATCATAGCTCCAGTGATATCCCTGAAGAACCTGCCAGGTATTGTCGAACCTCCCCTCCAATGCAACCATGTAGCGACGGACGTGCTCGTCCTCCTCGCTGACACGGTGACGTACCACCTCCGCGGTGTCCGGATGCCTCACCACCGTCACTGGCCCACGCGACCGCCACCAAACAAGGATCGGGTCAACAACGTGCTGCCTCCTCACCAACCTACGTCCCCCGGAAGGTAGCACCTCCCAATACCAGCCCGGCGGAGCCCAGTCCCGAACATGGCCCTGATCAAGCAGGCCTCCACCGCCGAGTCGACGACGACGATGATGCGGGATAGGCATCGCCGACGTCGACGCGGGAACTACTTCTATATATAGTTAAATAAAAGTAGTTTTATTAATTAAATCAACTATCTTGTTCAACTACTAAGCACTTACTATAAATAAATAAGTAGTACTTACTAAAAACAAACTACTTCTATATATAGTAAAATAAATTAGTTTATTAAATCAACTAGCTAGTTCAACTATATATAAACTACTTCTTATTTTTTTTTCCTTTTTCTAAATACTATGAACAAAAAAATCATTAAAATTCTATGAACAAAACTAATTACACACAATCTAAATATCACCAA
>NC_057801.1:820733306-820733957 GCF_018294505.1 Triticum aestivum | reverse complement strand
CCGGGACCAAAGGCCTCTTTCCAGCAGCCCAAAGGGCGGGAAACGAAGACCTTTGGTCCCGGTTGGTGGCCCCAACCGGGACTAAAGAGCGGCATTCGTCCCGGTTGGTGCCATGAACCGGGACCAAAGAGTGGCATTGGTACCTGTTGGAGCCCTGAACCGGTTCCAACGGACCCGTGTAACTACTTTTTTATTTTCTGCAGCTGTTTTTTTGTTGATTCTTCCTGCAGTTATTTTTTTAGTCCCACCTCGCCAAGCGAGAGGCACTCGCAGCTGTTTATAAGCCCTAAGTGCAGAGACGATGACGAAGAGGCTCAATGCTCCTGCACGTTGGTTAGCTTCAAGCCTTGAGGAATACGGTAGACTGCACAGAGCTATGTGCAGTGCAGTTGACACTATTCCGAAAGGCTTGAAGCAAATTAACGAGCATTGCGCCTCTTTTTTATTTTTAATGACTTATTACAACTCAGAAAGAAAAAGAAAAAAATAAATGCAGCAGAAAAGAAAAAAAACTATATAAAAAACCACTCAGAAATAAATAGAAGAAAAAATAATTTTGATTAACTTTACTAAAAAAATGAGCATAGATGCTTATTTTTAATGACTCATTACAACTCAGAAATATAAAGAAAAAAATAAATGAAGCAGAAA
>NC_057801.1:820705608-820732828 GCF_018294505.1 Triticum aestivum | reverse complement strand
TTGTGATTAACTGTACTAAAAAAGGAGCATAGATGCTTATTTTTAATGACTTATTACAACTCAGAAATAAAAAGAAAAAAAATAGTTGTGATTAACTTTACTAAAAAATGAGCATAGATGCTTATTTTGAATGACTTATTACAATTCAAAAATAAATAGAAGAAAAAATAGTTATGATTAACTTTACTAAAAAAATGAGCATAGATGCTTATTTTTAATGACTTATTACAACTCAGAAATAAAAAGAAAAAAATAAATGTAGCAGAAAAGAAAAATATATATATATAAAAAAAACTACTCAGAAATGAGCATAGATGCGCTTATAGAGGAAATTCAACTTAAATTCATAACGAATTTCAAGAGAAATTCGTATGAATTTAGGCTAAATTCCCTATATAAGGGCATCTATTTTCATTTTCAGAGGAGCTCAATAAGGCAGAGAGGGAGGGGCTTACAAACCGGTCTGATTCCCCTTCGGTTGGCGAGGTGGGACTAAACTCTGGCCGCAACGAGGACCAACCCTTTAGTCCCGGTTGGTGGCATGAACCGGGACTAAAGGGAAGCCTTTGGTCCCGGTTCGAGCCACCAACCGGGACCAATGGTGGTGGGCCAGGAGCGAGGGCCATTGGTCCCGGTTCGTCCACCAACCGGGACCAATAGGTCCAGACGAACCAGGACCAATGGCCCACGTGGCCCGGTCGGCCCCCGGGGCTCACGAACCGGGTCCAGTGCCCCCATTGGTCCCGGTTCTGGATTGAACCGGGACTAATGGGCTGGACCGGCCTGGACCATTGGCCCCTTTTCTACTAGTGTGTTATATAATATAAAGCGGGAGGAAACTCTTTCTTGATACATGCGCTAACATGGCCTTATTAAAAGTCAATAAAATCGATGTTGGCCGTTAAATTGGATTGTGGGACCAATCCATTTGATTCAACACTCCTTTCTTATGGCCTTGCTCTTGACAAACTCCGAGTCCTCACCGATACCACTCATGGAACTCGTTGTTCACAGCTTCCAGCTAGGACAATAGTGGTGCATTTTGTCGCACATGATCCCACGCCGTAGCCACCATGTCCCCATTTACTTCCTCCTTCTACCGTTATCCCTCAAACCTTTTACACCGAACCAATTCAAAGTACACGACTGAATGATACGACAACAAGGATAAGAACTAACCTTTGGCTGCCTTACTCTACAAACCAGGAAGGGTGGCGGCCTAGATCACATCTCATCCCTATGAACCCTAACCTCCACCTCCTATATAAGGGGAGGTTAGGGCGAATCCATGGCATCCATTATTAGAGATAGACAACTCTCGGTGGCAATCTAGTCCCCCATAGTATTCCCTCACACGAGGCATCATATCACCATGAATGACAAGAAGAAACGTGGTGTGGGGTATTACTCTCCGGAGGCCCAAACATTGGTAACTTGTGTGCGCGGGCAATGTCTCGGTACTTTCGACCTCATCGGGAATCCAACCGAGCAATTTAACATATTTTGCACCGTCAGTTGGCGCGGCAGGCATGGGTTTTCGGGGTTAAATCCGCCAGATATTGGGTAGGATGAACAAGGCACATGATGTTTACCCTGGTTCGGACCCTCTTGAAGAGGTAAGACTCTACGTGTTGCTTATGTTGTATCAATTGTGTTGGTGTAGAAAGTATAGAATGACCTACCTTGAAATCATATGTGAATGTTTGATTCTCTACCCTACAAGCTAAATCCCTCGGCTTATATGGGGATCGAAGGTACTTAGAGTTTACACGAAGTCGGTTAATCTAGGGATAAGCATGCCGATAATACAAGGATGCGCTTGGTTGCTCGCATCATTTTTTGTCCATTTGCACGCTTATCCCAGTTAGACCTGGTTGAGCATATGCAGGCAAAAAACCAACATCTGCATGTTTATTGGTTGCCTGAATGTCATCTCCAGGCATCGCAGAGACGCCTCTACGCCTACTTGTTGAGCTTACCAATACTACTACAACTTACACACGATCACACCCAGCACACCAATGCCACAACACTGCAATGACGATGAATTGGACGAAGATGATCAGGTTCTTCAGCCAAAACAGATGATCCACCTTGCCAGCCTCAACCTTGCTGCATGAATGCTCTCGCACATACTTGGAGTAAGTATGTTCTGTCGTCTGCCTAATTTGAAATCCTCCTCTGTGGTTGCTATCACCGTACCCTGGAACTTGTTTATTGCAAGCTTCCTATGAACTGTAAACCCCTAAAACCCTACCTCGAGCACCACATACCACTTGCCCTGCCAGTGCAAAAAAGCAATATCTTCAAGCAACAAGAGTTGGAAGACACAAACAATAAGCAATGAAGAACTCTATGAGCAAGCAATGGAGCACAAGATCATTAGTAAGAATGCATGATCATAGCAAGTTCAACATACCACTACTTTGGTGTCATCCTACCACCACATTCGAAAGAGGGTGTAATTCTACCATCGCAAGTTCATGATCACCGCGAGGATCACCGTGAGGGGTTATATCTCCTCACCAAAATATACATACCATAAGATTGTTTTCAAGCCCTAACTACACAAAATATATGTCGTCATCTGATGTCTACTACACAACCTTCTTCTTCTAGAGTTGTTGGGCCTCCAAGTGCAGAGGTTCGTAGGACAGTAGCAAATTTCCCTTAAGTGGATGACTTATGGTTTATCAATCCGTGGGAGGCGTAGGATGAAGATGGTCTCTCTCAAACAACCCTGCAACTAAATAACAAAGAGTCTCTTGTGTCCCCAACACACCCCATACAATGGTAAATTCTATAGGTGCACTAGTTCGGCGAAGAGATGGTGATACAAGTGCAATATGGATGTTAGATATAGGTTTTTGTAATCTGAAATTATAAAAACAGAAAGGTAACTAGTAACAGAAGTGAGAAAAAAATGGTATTGCAATGCTTCGAAAAAAGGCCTAGGGTTCATACTTTCACTACTGCAGGTTCTCTCAACAATAATAACATAATTGGATCATATGACAATCCCTCAACGTGCAACAAAGAGTCACTCCAAAGTCACTGATAGCGGAGAACAAACGAAGAGATTATTGTAGGGTACGAAACCACCTCAAAGTTATTCTTTCCGATCAATCCATTGGGCAATTCCTATAAGTGTCACAAACAGCCTTAGAGTTCGTACTAAAATAACACCTTAAGACACACATCAACCAAAACCCTAATGTCACCTAGATACTCCAATGTCACCATAAGTATCCATGGGTTAGATTATATGATATGCATCACACAATCTCGGATTCATCTATTCAAACCAACACAAAGAACTTCAAAGAGTGTCCCAAAGTTTCTACCGGAGAGTCAAAAGAAATGTGTGCCAACCCCAAGGTCACTGAACCCGCAAGTTGATCACCAAAACATACATCAAGTGGATCACGTGAATATCCCATTGTCACCATAGATAAGCACATGCAAGACATACATCAAGTGTTCTCAAATCCTTAAAGACTCAATTCGATAACTTCAAAGGGAGAACTCAATCCATTACAAGATGGTAGAGGGGGAGAAACATCATGAGTTCCAACTATAATAGAAAAGCTTGCGGCACATCAAAATCGTTCCATATCAAGAATACGAGTGAGAGAGAGATCAAACACATAGCTACCGGTACATACCCTGAACCCCGTGGGTGAACTACTCCCTCCTCGTCATGGAGAGCGCCGCGATGATGAAGATGGCCACCGGAGATGATACCCTCCTCCGGCAGGGTGCCGGAACAATGTCTCGATTGGTTTTTGGTGGCTACAGAGGCTTGCAGCGGCGGAACTCCCGATCTAGGTATCTTTTCAGGGGTTTATGTATTTATAGGAATTTTTGGCATTGGTTTCACGTCAGGGGGGTCTCTAAGTCAGCCACGAGGCAGGGGGCCGTACCCGGGGGGTAGGGGCGCCCTCCACCCTCGTGGTTGGCTCGGTACTCTTCTGGCCCAACTCTTTTGCTTCGGGGGCTTCTTCTGGTGCATAAAAAATCTCCGTAAATTGGTAGGTCAATTGGACTCCGTTTGGTATTCCATTTCTCTAAAACTCAAGAACAAGGAAAAATCAAAAACTGGCACTGGGCTCTAGGTTGACAGGTTAGTCCCAAAAATCATATAAAATAGCATATAAAACGTCCAAGATGGATAATATAATAGCATGGAACAATAAAAAAATTATAGATAAATTGGAGACGTATCAAGCATCCCCAAGCTTAATTCCTGCTCGTCCTTGAGTAGGTAAATGATAAAAACAGAATTTTTGATGTGGAATGCTACATAACATATTTATCAATGCAATCTTCTTTATTGTGGTAAGAATATTCATATCCATAAGATTCAAAACAAAAGTTTATTATTGACATAAAAACGATAATACTTCAAGCATACTAATAAAGCAATCATGTCTTCTCAAAATAACATGGCCAAAGAAAATTATCCCTACAAAATCATATAGTCTGGCTATGCTCCATCTTCATCACACAAAATATTCAAATGATGCACAACCCTGATGACAAGCCAAGCAATTGTTTCATACTTTTGATGTTCTCAAACTTTTCAACTTTCACGCAATACATGAGTGTGAGCCATGGATATAGCACTATAGGTGGAATATAATATGGTGGTTGTGGAGAAGACAAAAAGAAGGAGATACACAAAAAGAAGAAGACCAAAATAGGGCTTTGGTTCTGGCCGGGCAAGCCCATTAGTCCCGGTTCAGTCACAAACCGGGACCCATGGGGGCATAGGTCCCGGTTTGTGAGGCCAGTGGGCCGGCCGGGCCATCGTGGGACATTGGTCCCGGTTCGTCTAGCCCCTTTGGTCCCAGTTCTAGGCACGAACCGAGACCAATGTGCCTCGCTCCTGGCCCACCACCATTGGTCCCGGTTGGTGGCATGAACCGAGATCAAAGGGTGTCCTTTAGTCCCGGTTCCAGCCACGAATCAGGACCAATGAGTTGCCTATATATACCCCCTCTCCCTCGAACAGAGCAGACCACTGCTCTATTTTTCTGGCCGGCCGTTGGAGAGCTTTGTGGTGCTCTAGCTCACCTCCTATGCACATGAGGTGTTCGATGATATGCCCGATCCACACTTAAGCTTTCTCCTCTCGAAGCTCCTTGTACAAGCTCCATTATGCTCGAGATTTGTCTAGGTTTGGCGGTCCATCCTCTCCCATCCCCGTCCTCACTACCATTGATCGCCTGCGCCGATCTCGTCGCCTGCACCACCGTGGTGAGCCTCTTGATCTTATCTTCTTTCTAAAAGAAAATTGTTATTACTTGTATGACTTAGATAGATACTTGTGTAGTTTTCTTACTTATTATTGTTTGTTATTATATAGTACGAAGGTTTTGGTATCCGCCTCCGTCAGCCCTCGTCCTGTCTATGATTCAGATGTGGTATATATATTTTCTTTTATAACTATTAGTTTCATTTAGTGTTTATAACAATCATGCCGAGCAACATGACATAGATTTTTGTATCTAGGAGGTATGTGAACCGGAAATTCCAACCGACCCTATTGTCGAGATGTTAAATTTAGTTGAAGAAGAAAACTATTACTTGAAGGAAAAATTGGAAAAAATTGAGGAGGAGAAGATGATATTGGAGTTGCATGTTGCGGATGTCGTCGATGATCATAAGATCAAGATGGATGCAATGTGCTTAAAGATTAGAAACATTAGAAAATATGCCATTCATACTGAGGCTTGGTATCATTATGCCGCTGGATCAATTGTTTCCTTGGTTGCGGTTATGATCGCATTTGTTGTTGCATTGAAATGTTTTACATAGTTTCAATGTATGGTTTAATTAGATGCTCTGGAGAGATATATGTTGTTCAATGAGAACTATGTATGTACTTTGGTTTTAATGTGATGATGAACTTATATTAATTTGGTCACTTATCTATTCATGATCTACGCGGAGATGAACCGACGATGGATGTACAGTAATAGACGCACCACTGAGTACATTAAGGGCATGAATAATTTTCTCGCAGTGGCTGAAGCAAACAAGCATAATGGTTTTATGTGTTGTCCATGCCCTATATGTGGGAATACGAGGTCTTACTCTGATTCGAAAACCCTTCACACCCACCTTCTTTATAAGGGTTTCATGCCACACTTATGATGGAAGATAGCAGAGAAGAAGAAGATGATGACAACTATGTGCCCCCTGAATACCGTGATGCTGCAACGGGGGAAGCTGAAGATGCTACAACGGGGAAGCTGAAGATCAAGAGGAACCAAACGATGTGCCCGATGATGATCTTCGCCAGGTCATTGTTGAGATTCAGAAAAAAGGGTTGTACCCCAATTGCAAAGATTGCAACACAATGCTTGGTACAGTACTGCAATTGCTGCAGTGGAAGGCAGAGAATGGTGTGCCTGACAATGGAATTGAGAAGCAACTGAAAATATTGAAGAAGAAGCTTCCAAAGGATAACGAATTGCCCGATAGTACGTACGCATCAAAGAAGGTCATATGCCCACTAGGATTGGCGGTGCAGAAGATACATGCATGCCCTAATGACTGAATCCACTACTGCAGTGCGTACAAGGATTTGAACGCATGCCTGGTATGCGCTGCATTGCGGTATAAGATCAGACAAGATGACCCTGGTGATGTTGATGACGAGCACCCCAGGAAGAGGGTTCCTGCCAAGGTGATGTGGTATGCTCTTATAATACCACGGTTCAAACGCCTGTTCAGAAACAAAGAGCATGCCAAGTTGATGCGATGGCACAGAGAGGACCGTAAGAAAGACGAGAAGTTGAGAGCACCCGCGGGCGGGTCGTAGTGGAGAGAAACCGAGAGAAAGTACTGGGAGGAGTTTGCAGGTGACGCAAGGAACTTATGGTTTGGTTTAAGCGCGGATGGCATTAATCCTTTTGGGGAGCAGAGCAGCAATCACAACACCTGGCCCGTGACTCTATGTATCTATAACCTTCCTCCTTGGATGTGCATGGAGCAGAAGTTCATTATGATGCCAGTTCTCGTCCAAGGCCCTAAGCAACCCGGCAATGACATTGATGTCTATCTAAGGCCATTAGTTGAAGAACTTTTACAACTGTGGAATGGAAGCGGTGTACGTCTCCAACGTATCTATAATTTTTGATTGTTCCATTCTATTATATTACCCGTTTTGGATGTTTATGGGCTTTACTTTACACTTTTATATCATTTTTGGGACTAACCTACTAACCGGAGGCCCAACCCGAATTGCTGTTTTTTGCCTATTTCAGTGTTTCGAAGAAAAGAAATATCAAACGGAGTCCAAACGCGATGAAACCTTCGGGAACTATCTTTTTGGAACAAATGCAAACCTGGAGACTTGGAGTGGAAGTCACGCAACAATCTAGGCGGCCACGAGGGTGCCCGGCACGCCCCCTATAGGTGGGCGCGCCCCCACCCTCGTGGGCCCCTCGAGCGTCCACCGACCTACTTCTTCCTCCTATATATACCTACGTACCCCGAGAACATCAAAATAGACCACAAAAAACGATTTCCACCGCCGTAACCTTCTGTATCCGCGAGATCCCATCTTGGCGCCTTCGTCGGTGCTCCGCCGGAGGGGGAATCGACCACGGAGGGCTTTACGTCATCTCCAAGGCCCTTCCGATGAGTTGTGAGTAGTTTACCACAAACCTTGGGGTCCATAGTTATTAGCTAGATGGCTTCTTCTCTCTCTCTTTGAATCTCAAAACAAAGTTCTCCTCGATCTTCTTGGAGATCTATTCGATGTAACTCTTTTTGCGGTGTGTTTGTCGAGATCCGATGAATTGTGGGTTTATGATCAAGTTTATCTATGAGAAATATTTGAATCTCCTCTGAATTATTTTATGTGTGATTAAGTTATCTTTGCAAGTCTCTTCGAATTATCCGTTTGGTTTGGCCTACTAGATTGATCTTTCTTGCAATGGGAGAAGTGCTTAGCTTTGGGTTCAATCTTGCGGTGTCCTTTCCCAGTGACAGCAGGGGCAGCAAGGCACGTATTGAATTGTTTCCATCGAGGATAAAAAGTTGGGGTTTATATCATATTGCATGAGTTTATCCCTCTACATCATGTCTTCTTTCTTAATGAGTTACTCTGTTCTTTATGAACTTAATACTCTAGATGCATGCTGGATAGCGGTCGATGTGTGGAGTAATAGTAGTAGATGCAGGCAGGAGTCGGTCTACTTGTCACGGACATGATGCCTATATACATGATCATTCTTAGATAATCTCATAATTATTCGCTTTTCTATCAATTGCTCAACAGTAATTTGCTCACCCACCGTAATACTTATGCTATCTTGAGAGAAGCCACTAGTGAAACCTATGGCCCCCGGGTCTATCTTTTATCATATAAGCTTTCTATCTACTTTTATTTGCATCTTTACTTTTCCAGTCTATATCATAAAAATACCAAAAATATATTTATCTTACCGGATTATCTCTATCAGATCTCACTTTCGCAAGTGGCTGTGAAGGGATTGACAACCCCTTTATTGCGTTGGTTGCGAGGTTCTTGTTTGTTTGTGTAGGTGCGTGGGACTTTTGAGGAGCCTCCTACTGGATTGATACCTTGGTTCTCAAAAACTGAGGGAGATACTTACGCTACTTTGCTGCAACACCCTTTCCTCTTCAAGGAAAACCAACGCAAGGTCAAGAGGTAGTAAGAGGGATTTCTGGTGCCATTGCCGTCGAGGTTTTCGTTCAAGTCAAGACATACCAAGTACCCATCACAAACTCTTCTCCCTCGCATTACATTATTTGCCATTTGCCTCTCGTTTTCCTCTCCCCCACTTCACCCTTGCCGTTTCATTCGCTCTTCTTCCGTTCGTCTTTTCGTTTACCTTAATGTCTTACTTGGCTCGTTTGCTTGTTTGGTTGGAATAATTGTGTATTTAATACTAAACAAAGAAGCTAAGATCTATGGATCCTCATCCGCTTGCTAATCTTTTTAAGAGATCCAATTATGATGAGCCAATTGCTAGTGAGTTTTGTGCACTAGATTATCTTTATGAAGTTTTGCTTGAAATCCGTGAATCTGAAAATTGTGATGAAATACTTTATGAAGTGGTTCATGATAGATCTTTGAATAAAAAGCATGATTGCAATGATTTTACTATAAATTCTCTTGATGTCAATTGTGCTAATAATATGCAAAACCCTAAGCATGGGGATGCTAGTTTTTCTATGTCTACTACTTGTTGCAATGATCATGATTGGGGTGATTCTTCTTATGATCTTGAAAGTTTATTTACGCCCCATGATGAATATGAGATTGATAATAGTGTTTGCAATAATATTGAAAGTGGGTTTGGAAGATTGTTAACTTTAGATCCCACATATTTGGAGAATGTTCAATCTTATGGTATTTTTGATAAAAGTGGGTTTGGAGAGGTCAAGACTTTAGTTAATGATAATCCCACTATTTTGGAAGAGTGTCAACTTCATATGCATGTGTATCGTGTAGAGAATATGTTATGTGATGGCTATTTTGTTGAATTTGCCTATGATCCTACATGTAATTATTATGAGATAGCAAAATATGATCGTAGAAATTTTTATCTTACTAAATTACCTCTCGTCATGTTGAGATTGCTATCGTCTTTTTCTTCTTCCTTGCATATGCTAGTTTTTGCTTGCCTTGCAAATTTGTTTGCTTATAATATTCCTATGCATTGGAAGTATGTTAGACTTAGATATGTTTGTCACGTGTTTCATGATGCTCTCTTTGCGCTTCAATTCTTGTCTTTCATGTGAGCGTCATTAAAATTATCAATGCCTAGCTAAAAGACTTTAAAGAAAAGCGCTTGTTGGGAGACAAGTCAATATTTTTATTTTCTGTTATTCAATAAATTTTTCATCTACCTTCTGTTTAGATGTGTTTTCATGTTTTAATTAGTGTTTGTGCCAAGTAGAATCTATAGGATAACCTATGGTGATAGTTAATTTGATTCTGCTGAAAAACAGAAACTTTGCACGCACAAAAATAATTTTAGTAATTCACAGAAACGTGCTTTTGCATTTATTCTTTTTTATGTACATCAATAGACAAATTTCCCAGGACTTCCTATTTTAGTAGGATGTTTAGAATTCCAGAAGTACTCGAGAGTTACAGATTGCTACAGACTCTTCTGTTTTTGACAGATTCTGTTTTTTGTTTGTTGTTTTCTTATTTTGATGCATCTATGGTTAGTATGTAGGGTATGAACCATAGAAAAGTTGGAATACAGTAGGTTTAACACCAATATAAATAAATAATTATTTCATTACAGTAACTTATGTGGTGGTTTTTCTTTCTTGCACTAACGGAGCTTATGAGATTTCCTGTTGAGTTTTGTGTTGTGAAGTTTTCTAGTTTTGGGTAAAGATTTGATGGACTGTGGAATAAGGAGTGGCAAGAGCCTAAGCTTGGGGATGGCCATGGAACCCCAAGATATTCAAGGATAACCAAAAGCCTAAGCTTGGGGATGCCCCGGAAGGCATCCCCTCTTTCGTCTTCGTCTATCGGTAACTTTACTTGGAGCTATATTTTTATTCGCCACATGATATTTGTTTTGCTTGGAGCGTCTTGTATGATATTAGTCTTTGTTTTTTAGATTACCACAATCATCCTTTCTGTACACACCTTTTGGGAGAAGCCCACTTGATTAGAATTTATTAGAATACTCTATGTGCTTCACTTATATCTTTTGAGCTAGATAGTTTTTGCTCTAGTGCTACACTTATATCTTTTAGAGCACGGCGGTGGCTTAATTTTGAAGAAATTGTTGATCTCTCATGCTTCACTTATATTATTTTGAGAGTCTTCTAGAACAGCATGGTATTTGCTATGGTTATAAAATTGGTCCTAGAATGATGGGCATCCAAGTTGGGTATAATAAAAACTATCATAGAAAGTGAATTGGATGTTATGATCAATTTGATACTTGATAATTGTTTTGAGATATAGAGGTGGTAATATTAGAGCCATGCTAGTTGGGTGATTATGAATTTAAAGAATACTTGTGTTGAAGTTTGTGATTCCCGTAGCATGCACGTATGGTGAACCGCTTTGTGATGAAGTTGGAGCACAATTTTATTTATTGATTGTCTTCCGTATGAGTGGCGGTCGGGGACGAGCGATGGTCTTTTCCTACCAATCTATCCCCCTAGGAGCATGCGCGTAGTACTTTGTTTTCAATGACTTGTAGATTTTTGCAATAAGTATATGAGTTCTTTATGACTAAATGTTGAGATCATGGATTATACACAATCTCACCCTTCCACCATTGCTAGCCTCTCTTGTGCCGCGCTACTTTCGCCGGTACCATACACCCACCATATACCTTCCTCAAAACAGCTACCATACCTACCTATTATGGCATTTCCATAGCCATTCTGAGATATATTGCCATGCAACTTTCCACCATTCCGTTTATATGACACTCATCATCATTGTCATATTGCTTTTGCATGATAGTTGACATCGTATTTGTGGCAAGGCCACCTTCATAATTTTCATACATGTCACTCTTGATTTATTGCATATCCTGGTACACCGCCAGAGGTATTCATATAGAGTCATATCTTGTTCTAAGTATTGAGTTGTAATCTTGAGTTGTAAGTAAATAAAAGTGTGATGATCATCATTATTACAGCATTGTCCCAGTGAGGAAAGGATGATGGAGACTATGATTCCCCCACAAGTCGGGATGAGACTTCGGACTTAAAAAAAAGATAAAGGCCAAAAAAAGGCCAAATAAATAAAAAAAAAGAGAAAATGAGAGAAGGAACAATGCGACTATCCTTTTTACCACACGTGTGCTTCAAAGTAGCACCATGATCTTGATGATAGAGAGTCTCCTATGCTGTCACTTCCATATACTAGTGGGAATTTTTCATCATAGAACTTGGCTTGTATATTCCAATGATGGGCTTCCTCAAAATGCCCTAGGTCTTCGTGAGCAAGCGAGTTGGATGCACACCCACTTAGTTTCTTTTGTTGATCTTTCATACATTTATAGCTCTAGTGCATCCGTTGCATGGCAATCCCTACTCACTCACATCGATATCTATTAATGGGCATCTCCATAGCCCGTTGATACCCCTAGTTGATGTGAGACTATCTTCTCCTTTTTTGTCTTCTCCACAACCACCATTCTATTCCACATATAGTGCTATGTCCATGGATCATGCTCATGTATTGCGTGAAAGTTGAAAAAGTTTGAGATTACTAAAGTATGAAACAATTGCTTGGCTTGTCATCGGGTTGTGCATGATTAAATACTTTGTGTGATGAAGATAGAGCAACAACCAGACTATATGATTTTGTTGGGATAACTTTCTTTGGCCATGTTGTTTTGAAAAGACATGATTGCTTTATTGGTACGCTCGAAGTATTATTGTTTTTATGTCAAATGATAAACTTGCTTTGGCCATGTTATTTTGAGAAGACATGATTGCTTAGATTAGTATGCTTGAAGTATTATTATTTCTTATGTCAATATGAACTTTTATTTTGAATCATTTAGATTTGAACATTCATGCCACAATAAAGAAAATTACATTGAGAATTATGCTAGGTAGCATTCCACATCAAAAATTCTGTTTTTACCATTTACCTACTCGAGGACGAGCAGTAATTAAGCTTGGGGATGCTTGATACGTCTCCAACGTATCTATAATTTTTTTTGTTCCATGCTATTATATTACCCATTTTGGATGTTTATGGGCTTTACTTTACACTTTTATATCATTTTTGTGACTAACCTACTAACCGGAGGCCCAGCCCGAATTGCTGTTTTTGCCCATTTTAGTGTTTCGAAGAAAAGGAATCTGAAACAGAGTCCAAACGCGATGAAACCTTTGGGAACGATCTTTTTGGAACAAATGCAAACCTGGAGACTTGGAGTGGAAGCCGTGCAACAACCGAGGCGGCCACGAGGGTGCCCGGCGCGCGGGCGCACCCCCCACCCTTGTGGGCCTCTCGAGCGTCCACCGACCTACTTCTTCCTCCTATATATACCTACGTACCCCGAGAACATCACAACAGACCACGAAAAACTATTTCCACCGCCGTAACCTTCTTTATCCGCGAGATCCCATCCTGGAGCCTTTGTCGGCGCTTTGCCGGAGGGGGAATCGACCACGGAGGGCCTCTACATCATCTCCAAGGCCCTTCCGATGAGTTGTGAGTAGTTTACCACAGACCTTCGGGTCCATAGTTATTAGCTAGATGGCTTCTTCTCTCTCTTTGAATCTCAATACAAAGTTCTCCTCGATCTTCTTGGAGATCTATTCAATGTAACTCTTTTTGCGGTGTGTTTGTCGAGATCCGATGAATTGTGGGTTTATGATCAAGTTTATCTATGAGAAATATTTGAATCTCCTCTGAATTATTTTATGTGTGATTAAGTTATCTTTGCAAGTCCCTTCGAATTATTAGTTTGGTTTGGCCTACTAGATTGATCTTTCTTGCAATGGGAGAAGTGCTTAGCTTTGGGGTTCAGTCTTGCGGTGTCCTTTCCCAGTGACAGCAGGGGCAGCAAACCACGTATTGTATTTTTGCCGTCGAGGATAAAAAGATGGGGTTTATATCATATTGCATGAGTTTATCCCTCTACATCATGTCATCTTTCTTAATGCGTTACTCTGTTCTTTATGAACTTAATACTCTAGATGCATGCTAGATAGCGGTCGATGTGTGGAGTAATAGTAGTAGATGCAGGCAGGAGTCGGTCTACTTGTCACGGACGTGATGCCTATATACATGATCATGCCTAGATAATCTCATAATTATTTGCTTTTCTATCAATTGCTCGACAGTAATTTCTTCACCCACCGTAATACTTATGCTATCTTGAGAGAAGCCACTAGTGAAACCTATGCCCCCCGGGTATATCTTTTATCATATAAGCTTTCTATCTACCTTTATTTGCATCTTTACTTTTCCAATCTATATCATAAAAATACCAAAAATATATTTATCTTATCATATTATCTCTATCAGATCTCACTTTTGCAAGTGGCCATGAAGCGATTGACAACACCTTTATTGCGTTGGTTGCGAGGTTCTTGTTTATTTTTGTAGGTGAGTGGGACTTTTGAGGAGCCTCCTACTGGATTGATACCTTGGTTCTCAAAAACTGAGGAAAATACTTACGCTACTTTGCTGCATCACCCTTTCCTCTTCAAGGAAAACCAACGCAAGCTCAAGACGTAGCAGTGTACGTGTGTGGGATGAACACAAACAGGAGGAATTTGACCTGCATGCGTTACTGTTTGTAACCATCAACGATTGGCCTGTTCTCAGTAACCTTTCAGGACAGACAAACAAGGGATACCACGCATGCACTCATAGTTTAGATGACACCGAAAGTATATACCTACAGAAATGCAGGAAGAATGTGTACCTGGGGCATCGTCGATTTCTTCCAACCAACAATCAGTGTCGAAAGAAAGGCAAGCATTTACCGGAAGAAGCCCGCCATGCATACCAGTGATCACGTACTTGCTATGGTCAATGATTTAAAAGTAATCTTTGGAAAGGTTCCTGGCGGACTATCTATTCTGAATGACGCTAAGGGACGCGCACCCATGTGGAAGAAGAAATCTATATTTTGGGACCTACCCTATAGGAAAGTCCTGGAGGTCCACTCTTCAATCGATGTGATGCACGTGACGAAGAACCTTTGCGTGAACCCGCTAGGCTTCTTGGGCGTGTAGGGGAGGCAAAAGATACACCAGAGGCACGGGAGGACCTGCAACATTTGCACAAAAAAGACCGCATGTTTCCAAAGCAGAATGAAGGTCCTGCCAGCTACGCTCTTACCAAAGAAGAGAATGAAATCTTCTTTGAATCCCTGCTCAATATGAAGGTCCTGTCTGGCTTCTGGTCGAATATAATGTTGGGGAACGTAGTAATTTCAAAAAAATTCCTACGCACACGCAAGATCATGGTGATCCATAGCAACGAGAGGGGAGAGTGTTGTCCACGTACCCTCGTAGACCGAAAGCAGAAGCGTTAGAACAACGTGGTTGATGTAGTCGTACGTCTTCACAGCCCGCCCGATCAAGCACCGAAACTACGGCACCTCCGAGTTCTAGCACATGTTCAGCTCGATGACGATCCCAGGACTCCGATCCAGCAGGGTGTCGGGGAAGAGTTCCGTCAGCACGGCAGTGCGGTGACGATCTTGATGTTCTACCGTCGCAGGGCTTCGCCTAAGCACCGCTACAATATTATCGAGGACTTTGGTGGAGGGGGGCACCGCACACGGCTAAGAGATCAAGAGATCAATTGTTGTGTCTTAGAGGTGCCCCCTGCCCCTGTATATAAAGGAGCCAAGGGGGAGGGGGCGGCCGGCCAAGGAGGGCGCGCCAAGGGGGAGTCCTACTCCCACCGAGAGTAGGACTCCCTTCTTTCCTAGTTGGAGAAGGAGAAGGGGGGAAGGAGGAGGGAGAGGGGTAGGAAAGGGGGGGCGCCGCCCCCCTCTCCTTGTCCTATTCAGACTAGGGGGGGAGGGGGCGCGGCCAGCCTTTGCCTCCTCTATTCCTCTCCACTAGGGCCCATGTAGGCCCATTAAGCCCCCCGGGGGGTTCCGTAACCTCCCGGTACTCCGGTAAAATCCCGATTTCACTCGGAACACTTCTGATATCCAAATATAGGCTTCTAATATATCAATATTCATGTCTCGACCATTTCAAGACTCCTCGTCATGTCCGTAATCTCATTCGGGACTCCGAACAAACTTCGGTATATCAAAACTCATAAACTCATAATATAATTGTCATTGAAACCTTAAGCGTGCGGACCCTACGGGTTCGAGAACTATGTAGACATGACCTAGAACTGTTTCCGGTCAATAACCAATAGCGGAACCTGGATGCTCATATTGGCTCCTACATATTCTACGAAGATCTTTATCGGTCAAACCGCATAACAACATACGTTGTTCCCTTTGTCATCGGTATGTTACTTGCCCGAGATTCGATCGTCGGTATCCAATACCTAGTTCAATCTCGTTACCGGCAAGTCTCTTTACTCGTTACGTAATGCATCATTCTGTAACTAACTCATTAGCTACATTGCTTGCAAGGCTTATAGTGATGTGCATTACCGAGAGGGATCAGAGATACCTCTCCAACAATCGGAGTGACAAAACCTAATCTCGAAATACGCCAACTCAACATGTACCTTTGGAGACACCTATAGAGCTCCTTTATAATCACCCAGTTATGTTGTGACATTTGGTAGCACACAAAGTGTTCCTCCGGTAAACGGGAGTTGCATAATCTCATTTTTGTAGGAACTTGTATAAGTCATGAAGAAAGCAATAGCAACATACTAAACGATCAAGTGCTAAGCTAACGGAATGGGTCAAGTCAATCACATCATTCTCCTAATGATGTGATCCCGTTAATCAAATGACAACACATGTCTATGGTTAGGAAACATAACCATCTTTTATTAATGAGCTAGTCAAGTAGAGGCATACTAGTGACATTAAGTTTGTCTATGTATTCACACATGTATCATGTTTCCGGTTAATACAATTCTAGCATGAATAATAAACATTTATCATGATATGAGGAAATAAATAATAACTTTATTATTGCCTCTAGGGCATATTTCCTTTAGTCTCCCACTTGCACTAGAGTCAATAATCTAGATTACATAGTAATGATTCTAACACCCATGGAGTCTTGGTGCTGATCATGTTTTGCTCGTGGAAGAGGCTTAGTCAACAGGTCTGCAACATTCAGATCCGTATGTATCTTGCAAATCTCTATGTCTCCCACCTGGACTTGGTCCCGGATGGAACTGAAGCGTCTCTTGATGTGCTTGGTCCTCTTGTGAAATCTGGATTCCTTTGCCAAGGCTATTGCACTAGTATTGTCACAGAAGATCTTCATTGGTCCCGATGGACTAGGTATGACACCTAGATCGGAAATGAACTCTTTCATCCAGACTCCTTCATTTGCTGCTTCCGAAGCAGCTATGTACTCCGCTTCGCATGTAGATCCTGCCACGACGCTTTGTTTAGAACTGCACCAACTTACAGCTCCACCGTTTAATAAAAACACGTATCCGGTTTGCAATTTAGAATCATCCGGATCAGTGTCAAAGCTTGCATCGACGTAACCATTTACGACTAGCTCTTTGTCACCTCCATAAACGAGAAACATATCCTTAGTCCTTTTTAGGTATTTCAGGATATTCTTGACCGCTGTCCAGTGATCAACTCCTGGATTACTTTGATACCTACCTGCCAAGCTTATTGCTAAGCATACGTCAGGTCTGGTACACAGCATTGCATACATGATAGAGCCTATGGCTGAAGCATAGGGAACATCTTTCATTTTCTCTCTATCTTCTGCTGTGGTCGGGCATTGAGTCTGACTCAACTTCACACCTTGTTATACAGGCAAGAACCCTTTCTTTGCCTGATCCATTTTGAACTTTTTCAAAACTTTATCAAGGTATGTGCTTTGTGAAAGTCCAATTAAGCATCTTGATCTATCTCTATAGATCTTGATGCCCAATATGTAAGCAGCTTCACCGAGGTCTTTCATTGAAAAACTTTTATTCAAGTATCCCTTTATGCTATCCAGAAATTCTATATCATTTCCAATTAATAATATATCATCTACATATAATATCAGAAATGCTACAGAGCTCGCACTCACTTTCTTGTAAATACAGGCTTCTCCAAAAGTCTGTATAAAACCATATGCTTTGATCACACTATCAAAGCGTATATTCCAACTCCGAGATGCTTGCACCAGTCCATAAATGGATTGCTGGAGCTTGCACACTTTGTTAGCACCTTTTGGATCGACAAAACCTTCTGGCTGCATCATATACAACTCTTCTTCCAGAAATCCATTCAGGAATGCAGTTTTGACATCCATTTGCCAAATTTCATAATCATAAAATGCGGCAATTGCTAACATAATTCGGACAGACTTAAGCATCGCTACGAGTGAGAAAGTCTCATCGTAGTCAACCCCTTGTACTTGTCGAAAACCTTTCGCAACAAGTCGAGCTTTGTAGACAGTTACATTACCATCAGTGTTAGTCTTCTTCTTGAAGATCCATTTATTTTCGATGGCTTGCCGATCATCGGAGAAGTCAACCAAAGTCCATACTTTGTTCTCATACATGGATCCCATCTCAGATTTCATGGCGTCAAGCCATTTTGTGGAATCTAGGCTCATCATTGCTTCCTCATAGTTCGTAGGTTCGCCATGGTCAAGTAACATGACTTCCAGAATAGGATTACGGTACCACTGTGGTGTGGATCTTACTTTGGTAGACCTACGAGGTTCGGTAGTAACTGGATCTGAAGTTTCATGATCAATATCATTAGCTTCCTCACTGATTGGTGTAGTTGTCACAGGAACCGGTTCTTGTGAAGAACTACTTTCCAATAAGGGACCAGGTATAGTTACCTCATCAAGTTCTACTTTCCTCCCACTCACTTCTTTCGAGAGAAACTCCTTCTCTAGAAAGGATCCAAATTTAGCAACAAAAATCTTGCCCTCAGATCTGTGATAGAAGGTGTACCCAATAGTCTCTTTTGGGTATCCTATGAAGACACATTTCTCCGATTTGGGTTCGAGCTTATCTGGTTGAAGTTTCTTCACATAAGCATCGCAGCCCCAAACTTTAAGAAACGACAACTTTGGTTTCTTGCCAAACCATAGTTCATAAGGCGTCATCTCAACGGATTTTGATGGTGCCCTATTTAACGTGAATGCGGCCGTCTCTAAAGCATAACCCCAAAACGATAGCGGTAAATCAATAAGAGACATCATAGATCGCACCATATCTAGTAAAGTACGATTACGACGTTCAGACACACCATTTCGTTGTGGTGTTCCGGGTGGCGTGAGTTGCAAAACTATTCCGCATTGCCTCAAATGTAAACCAAACTCGTAACTCAAATATTCTCCTCCACGATCAGATCGTAGAAATTTAATTTTCTTGTTACGATGATTTTCCACTTCACTCTGAAATTCTTTGAACTTTTCAAATGTTTCAGACTTGTGTTTCATCAAGTAGATATACCCATATCTGCTCAAACCATCTATGAAGGTGAGAAAATAACGATACCCGCCGCGAGCCTCAATATTCATTGGACCACATACATCAGTATGTATGATTTCCAACAAATCAGTTGCTCGCTCCATAGTTCCGGAGAACGCGTTTTAGTCATCTTGCCCATGAGGCACGGCTCGCAAGTACCAAATGATTCATAATCAAGTGATTCCAGAAGTCCATCAGTATGGAGTTTCTTCATGCGCTTTACACCGATATGACCCAAACGGCAGTGCCACAAATAAGTTGCACTATCATTATCAACTCTGCATCTTTTGGCTTCAACATTATGAATATGTGTATCACTACTATCGAGATTCAATAAAAATAGACCACTCTTCAAGGGTGCATGACCATAAAAGATATTACTCATATAAATAGAACAACCATTATTCTCTGATTTAAATGAATAACCGTCTCGCATCAAACAAGATCCATATATAATGTTCATGCTTAACGCTGGCACCAAATAACAATTATTTAGGTCTAAAACTAATCCCGATGGTAGATGTAGAGGTAGCATGCCGACCGCGATCACATCGACTTTGGAACCATTTCCCACGCGCATCGTCACCTCGTCCTTACCCAATATTTGCTTTATCTGTAGTCCCTGTTTCGAGTTGCGAATATTAGCAACAGAACCAGTATCAAATACCCAGTTGCTACTGCGAGCATTAGTAAGGTACACATCAATAACATGTATATCACATATACCTTTGTTCACTTTGCCATCCTTCTTATCCGCCAAATACTTGGGGCAGTTCCGCTTCCAGTGTCCAGTCTGCTTGCAGTAGAAGCACTCAGTCTCAGGCCTAGGTCCAGACTTGGGTTTCTTCTCTTGAGTAGCAACTTGTTTGTTGTTCTTCTTGAAGTTCCCCTTCTTCTTCATTTTGCCCCTTTTCTTGAAACTGGTGGTCTTATTGAGCATCAACACTTGATACTCCTTCTTGATTTCTACCTCCGCAGCCTTTAGCATTGCGAAGAGCTCGGGAATAGTCTTGTCCATCCCTTGCATATTATAGTTCATGACGAAGCTCTTGTAGCTTGGTGGCAGTGATTGTAGAATTCTGTCAATGACACTATTATCAGGAAGATTAACTCCCAGTTGAATCAAGTGATTATTATACCCAGACATTTTGAGTATGTGTTCACTGATAGAACTATTCTCCTCCATCTTACAACTATAGAACTTATTGGAGACTTCATATCTCTCAATCCGGGCATTTGCTTGAAATATTAACTTCAAGTCCTGGAACATCTCATATGCTCCATGACGTTCAAAACGTCGTTGAAGACCCGGTTCCAAGCCGTAAAGCATGGCATACTGAACTAACGAGTAGTCATCAGCTTTGCTCTGACAGACGTTCTTAACGTCGTTAGTTGCATCTGCAGCAGGCCTAGCACCCAGCGGTGCTTCCAGGACATAATTCTTCTGTGCAGCAATGAGGATAATCCTCAAGTTACGGACCCGGTCCGTGTAGTTGCTACCATCATCTTTCAACTTAGCTTTCTCAAGGAACGCATTAAAATTCAACGGAACAACAGCACGAATTCAACGGAGCAACAGCACGAGCCATCTATCTACAACAAACATAGACAAGCAAAATACTATCAGGTACTAAGTTCATGATAAATTTAAGTTCAATTAATCATATTACTTAAGAACTCCCACTTAGACAGACATCTCTCTAGTTATCTAAGTGATCACGTGATCCAAATCAACTAAACCATGTCCGATCATCATGTGAGATGGAGTAGTTTAAATGGTGAACATCACTATGTTGATCATATCTACTATATGATTCACGTTCGACATTTCGTTCTCCGTGTTCCGAGGCACGACACCTTGATCTCCATCGTAGCATCGTTGTCGTTTACGTCGTCTATTGCTTCTATGACTATCACTACCGCTTAGTGATAAAGTAAAGCAATTACAGGGCGTTTGCATTTCATACAATAAAGTGACAACCATATGGCTCCTGCCAGTTGCCGATAACTTCGGTTACAAAACATGATCATCTCATACAATAAAATATAGCATCACGTCTTGACCATATCACATCACAACATGCCCTGCAAAAACAAGTTAGACGTCCTCTACTTTGTTGTTGCAAATTTTACGTGGCTGCTACGGGCTGAGCAAGAACCGTTCTTACCTACGCATAAAACCACAACGATAGTTCGTCAAGTTAGTGCTGTTTTAACCTTCACATGGACTGGGCGTAGCCACACTCGGTTCAACTAAAGTGAGAGAGACAGCCACCCGCCAGTTACCTTAAAGCAACGAGTGCTCGTAACGGTGAAACCAGTCTCGCGTAAGAGTACGCGTAATGTCGGTCCGGGCCGCTTCATCTCACAATACCGCTGAACCAAAGTATGACATGCTGGTAAGCAGTATGACTTGTATCGCCCATAACTCACTTGTGTTCTACTCGTGCATATGACATCTACGCATAAAACCAGGGTCAGATGCCATGGTTGGGGAACGTCGTAATTTCAAAAAAATTCCTACACACACACAAGATCATGGTGATGCATAGCAACGAGAGGGGAGAGTGTTGTCCACGTACCCTCGTAGACCGAAAGCGGAAGCGTTAGAACAACGTGGTTGATGTAGTCGTACGTCTTCACAGCCCGACCGATCAAGCACCGAAACTACGACACCTCCGAGTTCTAGCACACGTTCAGCTCGATGACGATCCCCGGACTCCGATCCAGCAGGGTGTCGGGGAAGAGTTCCATCAGCACGAAGGCGTGGCGACGATCTTGATGTTCTACCGTCGCAGGGCTTCGCCTAAGCACCGCTACAATATTATCGAGGACTTTGGTGGAGGGGGGGCACCGCACACGGCATAGAGATCAAGGGGTCAATTGTTGTGTCTTAGAGGTGCCCCCTGCCCCCGTATATAAAGGAGCCAAGGGGGAGGAGGCGGCCGGCCAAGGAGGGCGCACCAAGGGGGAGTCCTACTCCCACCGGGAGTAGGACTCCCTTCTTTCCTAGTTGGAGAAGGAGAAGGGGGGAAGGAGGAGGGAGAGGGGAAGGAAAGGGGGGCGCACTACTAGGAAAAGGGCTATAGACAGGACTGATTCTAATGGCGCACCAGGTAGAGAGTGCGCCACTAGTATATACTAATGGTGCACTGGCTTCAGGTACGCCATTAGTGTGGCAGACTCTAATGGCGCACCAGCCTCACGGTGCGCCACTACTGCCGATTTTTTCCCATTTTTCCATACAAACTAATGGCGCATGGATACAAAGTGCGCCATTACTAGTTAGAACTAGTAATGGCGCACGGCCAGGCCAGTGCGCCATTAGTATATATATATATATATATATGTTTTACTTTGTTGCGAACCTACTAATGGCGCACCGTATCACAGTGCGCCATTAGTAGTTTAAACTACTAATGGCGCACTGTGACACCGTGCGCCATTAGTATACATATGTATTTTTTTACTTTTCTGCAAAAAGTACTAATGGCGCACCACCCGCAGGTGCGCCATTAGTAACCACTGTTACTAATGGCGCATTATGTGGTGGTGCGCCATTAGTAACCTGGGACCAACAAGATATTTTGGACAGCCCACCTACCCACTCACTTTCCCCACTTCATTCTCTCCACCTCCTCCTCCAAGCTTGTCTCGGCTGCCTCCTCCTCCTCACCTCATTTCCACCATAAATTCATCAAAATTAAGTGGTGAAATTACCTTTTTTGATAGGTAAGTAAGGGGAAAGCTATCTTCATGATGTAGATCTACTTTTTTTCTCCCTAGCTCGCTCCAACAATGTGCACATGCACATTTTGTGGCCTAGCTAGATCTATGTATGTTTGTGGTGTTGCATGTGTTTGTGGTGTTGCATATATGATTGTGTTTGAAGGTACCGGTATTTGAAATGCGATAGTTGCCAATATTTTGCCGGAATGTTTTGATTCATTTCTGTTTCGGCGAGAATTTTGGCACTATGCATTCTTTTTGGTCCTATTTTTAGGGAAGGTCATGCCAAATTTTTTCTTGGTTCTAAAATATCGTTTTGCTCTACCCCGCAGGCGACCATGGTCCGCACGATGACTGAAGGCATCGTGAATAGGTTTTTGAGCTCCGTGAAGGCCGAGATGCTTCAAAAGAACGAGACGGAGATAAGATGTCTGTGTCGAAGATGCAAGCTGAAGAGCCTTATTGCGGACCCGGATTCCTGGCAGGTGCGGGACCACCTGCTCTTGCGTGGTTTCATGGATGGCTATTGGTGGCAAGGTGATGAAGATGACTATGAAGTCGTCCATGGGGGTCGGGCAAGAAATGAGGAAGGGCAACAAGACAAGTACCACCGCGGCGAGGGCGGGCGAGAAGACAAAGAATCTCCAGGACATGATCACGACGGTGATGCTGTACACAGTCATCATGTAGAAGATGTCGTAATTGATGATGGGGAAGATCAAGACGAAGGGCATGATCATGAAGATGAAGATGCCGGAGCAGACGACGATGGAGGCTGGGTGCAGGACCTTCATATTCAAGAGCTACTTCTCAAGCAGACGGATAACGCAAGAGCTGCCGCCCGAGAGAAAGCCAAGCTGGATCAACTGGAGATAGACACGGTTACTCCATTGTATGAAGGATGCAGGCCCGAGGATACCCGCCTGAAAGTAACGCTCATGGCTCTGGAGATGAAGGTAAAACATAAAATGACCGACGCATGCTTCGACGAGAACATGTCATTCTGGCACGAACGTCTTCCCAAGGGGAACAAGTGCCTGACGAGTTTCGAGGAGGCGAAGCAAATCGTGTGTCCTCTGGATTTACCGCACGTGAAATACCATGTGTGCATGAACAATTGTATCATTTATCGGGACGAGCACGCGGAGTCTACCATATGTCCGGTGTGCGGTGTCACTCGATACAAGAAGAGGAAGAAAGCTCCTCGAAAATCGGTGTGGTACTTTCCGATCACTCCTCGTCTGCAGTGGTATTTCGCGGACCCTAAGGTAGCAAAGCTCCTGCGTTGGCACGCGGATAGGGAGGAGAAGAAGCGGGAAGATGACGGAAATGATCCGGAGATAAATAAAAAAGACAAGATGCTGAGTCACCCTAAGGATGCGAGCCAGTGGCGAGCGTTGAACTTCGAAGACCCAGAATTTGGGAAGGATCCAAGGAACATCGTGCTGGGCGCGAGCACCGATGGAGTCAATCTGTTTGGCAGCCAGAGAAGCACACATAGCACCTGGCCTGTGTGTTTGTGTGGATGTACAACCTTCCCCCTGGTTGTGCATGAAGAGGAAGTACATTCACATGAGTATGCTAATTGAAGGGCCGAAACAACCAGGGAACGACATCAAGCTGTATCTGGGGCTGCTGAAGGAGGAGCTAGACACGCTGTGGAAAACGCCAGCCAATACGTGGGACGCCGCAGAGAGAGAATATTTCGCTATGAGAGCCGCACTGCTCACGATGGTGCACGACTATCTCGGTTACGGATATCCCGCGGGGCAGGTAGTCCACGGATTTTCTGGATGCGTAAGGTGCATGGATGACACAACGTATCGCAAGCTAGATAGAGATCCCGAGTCTTCGAAAACCGTGTTCATGAGACATCGAAGGTGGCTTCGCGACGATGACCCGTGGAGGAAACGTAAGGATCTGTTCGATGGTGAAACCGAACCCCGAAAACGCCCGTGTACGAGGAGCGGCGAGGAAATAGATGAGCTGTTGAAAAATTGGAAAGACTGCCCACTGCCGGGAAAGAAGCAAAAGGCGCCAGAGCCATGAAAGAAGCGAAAGGCGCCAGAGCCGCTACTGAAGGTATGGAAAACGAGGTCTGTTTTCTGGGACTTGCCGTACTGGAAGATCCACCGTGTGCATCACAGCCTTGATGTCATGCATATCACGAAGAACGTGTGCGAGAGTCTGCTTGGTACCCTACTCAACATGCCAGAGAGCACCAAAGATGGGCCGAAAGCAAGGGCAGACTTGAAATCAATGGGCATCAGGCAGGAGCTTCACGCTAATGATGATGATGATGATGATGATGATGATGATGATGATGAGGCGAAGCAGGACACAGAAAGTCGTCGCAAAGGCAAAAAGGCCAAGATGACCGGAAATGACTACCCTCCCGCGTGCTTCACTCTAAGTCAGGAGGAGATCGAGCAGTTTTTCACCTGCCTCCTAGGAGTAAAACTTCCTTACGGTTACGCGGGGAAGATAAGCAGATACCTAGACCCAGCGAAGCAGAAGTTAAGCGGGATGAAGTCTCACGACTGTCATGTGCTGATGACGCAGATACTTCCAGTTGCAATCCGTGGGATCATGGACGCACACGTCCGTGAAACCCTATTTGGCCTATGCAACTTTTTCGACGTCATCTCTCGGAAGTCGATTGGCGTGAGGCAACTCAGAAGACTACAGGAAGAGATCGTGGTGATACTATGCAAGCTTGAGACGTACTTCCCGCCCGCATTCTTCAACATTATGGTGCATCTGCTGGTCCATATCGTGGAGGATATCATCCAACTCGGGCCGACGTTCCTGCACAGCATGATGCCGTTCGAAAGGATGAATGGTGTCATCAAAGGATACGTTCGCAACATGTCACGTCTAGAGGAAAGTATAGCCATGGGCTTTCTGACCGAAGAGTGCATCTCCTACTGCATGAATTATCTAGGCATCGAGAACCCCGTTGGTCTGCCCGTCAATAGGCACCTCGACAGGCTCGCTGGATGGGGTCACCGTGAGGGTCGCCGCGAAATGCATGTCGACTTCGAGGGTCGACTCGCCGACTTTGAAAGAGCAAACCTAGTCGCGCTACAACACATAGACGTGGTCGATCCTTGGGTGGTAGAGCACAAAACCTTTATTGAGAAGACGTACAATGAACGAGGCCAACAGAGGACGGACGGAGATATACTCAAAGAGCACAACTCATGTTTCACGCGTTGGTTCAAGCAGAAGCTTCTGTCGTACCCTTTACATGAAGATTCTTCCGCAGAAGAACAACTCATATTCGCCTTGTCATAGGGCGCCGAGCACAACCTGATGACCTATGAGGCGTACGATATCAACGGCTACACATTCTACACCGAGGACAAGGACATGAAGAGCGATGGTTATCAGAACTCCGAGGTAACGATGGAATCCTAAGGACAAGGACAGATACTACGGAAGGATCGAGGAGATCTGGGAGCTGAGCTACGCTGGAGAGAAGGTGCCGATGTTCTGTGTCAGATGGGCCAAGAGCGTCCTAAAAGAAGACTGATATTTCACCACCATGGTTATACCCGAAGCCAAATCCAAGACCGTGGGCGCAAACGTCACTGCGAAAAATGAGCCATGGGTACTGGCTTCCCAAGTGGACCAATGCTTCTTCATTACCGACCCGTCAAAGCCCAGTCGTGTTGTCGTGAGGAGAGGCAAAAGGAAGATCATCAGAATGGATGGAGTAGCCAATGCGCAAGACTTCGACAAGTACGGCGACCCGAAGATCGAACATGACGACGACGATGAAGTAGCAGCACACACCACAAGAAGAAGCAGGACCACCCTACCTAAAGGACGTCCGTTCCACAGAAGAACTCCATTTGCGAAAAAGAAGGGCAAGAAGATTGTGAACAGATAGCTAGCTAAGATTGATTGTATTTAAATCGTAGTCTTCATTTCTTGATTGTATTTCATGGGCAGTTTTTGATATCATGAATATTTTTAAATTTCATGGGCACTTTTTGAATTCATGAGGACACTTGATCTCGATCTCGATTCCCCCTCCATCTCGATCTCGATCCCCGCACCCTCCCCCGCTCCACCGCCGCCGCCGATGATATTTTCAAGTAACAAGTTTGAACATATTTAAACACAAATAAATATAAAAAACAGCATTTAAAATGCATAAAAAATATTGGGGAGCCTGGGAATCGAACCCAGGACCTCCTGGTGTGTGTGCTGCGTGCTGACCAGTCGGGCTAGTGGGAGGGTTCTATTGTTGATAGGGTTAGGTGGTAGATAGGGCTAGTGGGCTAGATTAGAACAAAATTCTAATGGCGCACCGAGAGCTGGTGCGCCATTAGAATAGTCGTACTTATGGCGCAACGAGAGCTGGTGCGCCATTAGAAAGTTCCCCCC
>NC_057801.1:820675609-820705190 GCF_018294505.1 Triticum aestivum | reverse complement strand
CCCCCCTCCGCCCGCGCCCGCGCCCTCACCGTCCCCCTTCCCCCGCGGCCCCGCCTGCGTCAACCTCCCTCCCGAGCGCGACAGCTAGGGTTCCTAGCCGCCGCCACCGCTGATGGCCCACCGCCACGGCGCGCCCAGCAGGCCGAACCCTCCGCTGCCCCGCCTCCACCGCCTCCTCCTCGACGCGCCGCCTCCTCGACGCGCCACCTCCTCGACGTGCCTCCTCCTCCTCGACGCGCCACCTCCTCGACGCGCCTCCTCCTCCTCGACGCGCCGCCTCCTCGACGCGCCGCCGCCCGCTGCCTCCTCGACACCGGCGTCCTCCTACGGCAGCATGCCGTTATCCCACAGGTGATTCCTCACCTCTCCCCCCTTCCCCTACTTACCCCTCGTATTTGCTAAAACTGAGATGTAAACTAAAGGAATTCATGATTTGCAGAAGTTGTAGCATACTCCAACAAGTGACAAATGCACTCAAAAGTTCACTAAGAAAATGCAGATGCTTGTCACTTGGTACTGAAAGTTTTCTGGAGTGATAAATGCATGCAAAAGAAGTTTAGTTAACTGTTACTGTTGCTGTATGAATTCCAACCAGGTCAATTTGCAGAGTATAAGGATAGCGTAGAAGACAAGTAGCATAATAGCATAGAACACAACCAGGTCAATTTGCTGTATATAGCCAAGACAAGTAGCATCTGTCCTTAAGCAGAGTATAAGGATAGCATAGAAGAAATAGACAGGGTAGCAAGTAAGCTAAGATAAAAAAGTGTTTACTTGAAGTAATTATTTACAACAAGCATTGTGTAGGAAAATGTCATGCAGGCTGTAACTTGAACTTGAAGAACTCCTTAGATGGTTTTTTAGTCTCCTTATACAAAACAAGCTGAAGTTTGAAACCTATTTCTCCTAAGCAGACAAAGAAAAATTGCAGATAAGTAGACACTGAAAATTGCAGCCATGTCAAAGTTTCATTTCATTTGGGAGCAGTAACTATAAGTAAAGGAAGTGAGTTGAATTGCAAAAAAATGGAAGGTGAAATGAAAAGAACATTGCTCTATGTGAAAACTATATGTGCAATCTACAAATGTGAAAAATTGTATGTGCTGTCATAGGTGTTGTGCTGTCAAAACTATATGTGCAATCTCCAGAACAATTACGCTTATGTGAAAATTGTATGTGCAATCTCCAAATGTATCATCATAATGTAGGTGCTGTGTTGTGTGATTCTTCATGCTGAGAACTTCAGCTTTTTCAACTTGCTGGACTATATGTTCATTGGTACTACTTGTGATGCTGCTGCTGTACTACTTGGGAATTTTGTCAACTTGATTAACTTCCGTTCCGGCCCTTGAGTTTGCCGGAATGTTGATTAACTTCCGTTCCGGCAAATTCGGGTACTCCATATGTCCTATTTTTCAGCAAAGGTCATGCTGAAATTTTCCGTGAATTTTAGCATGACTTTGCTAAAAATAGGACATATGGGGTACTTGCGACTAATGCATGGGCCGGGGTATATTAGTACTTAATTAAGTAGGATCAACCGCCCCTTTATTCTTGCTGCATTAAACCATAGGTGGCAGTAGAGCCAAGTGATTAGGCCCAACTTAGAATTCTCCTTAGCATCGATAAACCCTAGATGATAAAGCCGACATAGGTGGCAATAGAGCCAAGTGATTAGTGCCAAGTGATTAAGCCCAACCTAGGGTGCCTCGGCATCGATAAACCCTAAATGATGAAAACTTAACTTGGCTGCCCCGGATGCCTCGGTGTTGATGAGAACCTAAATGATGTACGCTTAGGCTTTTAGGGTGCCTCGGCGTCGACAAACCCTAAATGATGAAAGCTTAGGCTTTTAGGGTGCCTCGGTGTCGACAAACCCTAAATGATGAGACCATGATCTTGTTCCTTGACAATAACCAACTTTTTGACCAAACTTTTTTCCTATTTAGAGTGAAACATGGCCCACAACGATGAGGCCGGTGGTTCGGGCGGCAAGCAATTCTGGGATCTATCCCAGGAGATGGAGGAACAACCTCACCGCTATGAGGACGCCGTGGAAGACACCGATCCTGATTACACAACCCCTAGTGGCGTCGGGGATGACACCACTGATGGTGCCGCCGAGGATGCCACCACTGATGATGGCGGCGCACACACAGATGGCAGCCAATCGAAGAAGCAAAGGAAGGACCGGCGTCCGAATGCACTCCGCACCGTCAAGGAGGAATTCACTCAAGTGGACTCTGAGGGGAATCCAACGAAGCCCAAACATATAGTCAAGGGGTAGTCAGTTCAGCTCGGGTGGATTCTCCGGAGCACCGTCTCGATCAACACTGGTAACCTTAGGAATAAGGACCATGGGAATTTGCGCAACCTCCTCTTCACGAAGCTGCACGGACGATACAAGTTCCCAGCCGAATTTGAGAACACACGCCTCTCAGGGAATAAAGTGAACAGTGCCGCCCTCACGAAGATGAGCACGGCCCTGTCTACTTGGAGAAGCACGATGAAGAGAATGATTGATAAAGGTGATAGTTATGAGAAGATCAAGGCGAAATATCCTTTGATGAGCGAAGATGAGTACAAGGAGTTCAAGATCAAGTGCTCGAGCAGCGCAACCTCCGAATCAAGTCAGTGGGGGAAAGAAATGCGGGAGTTGAACTTAGGGGAACACAAACTCGGTCCCGGCGGTTACAGAGTGGCGGAGCCTATATGGGACGAGGAGGACGCGGAGCGTGCCGAGCAAGGCCTACCGCCCCGCTTTGAGAAATACAGCGGTAACAAGCAGACCAGGAACTATGTCAGGGCCCGGTACAAGGAGGACCCGATAACAAAGGAGCTTACCACGGATCCGAAGACCAGGGCGCTTGAGCTTGTTCTGGCAAGGAATACACCCCCGCGTAATTAGCTCCATATGGTTGCACTCTAATTAATCCCCAATATTTCTAAATGGTTCACGTTCCTTTTGCAGGAAACTGAAAGCAGTAGCGCGGGGTCGTCTCAGAGCTCCCCTTTCGACACCCCTTTAAATAAGGCGTTGAACATAATGAAAAACAAGAATAAGCTCACTAAGCCGACGTCAGCTGGTCGTGTGGCCGGCAAAGGCTTGTCCACAAAATGGGGGTCATACTATACCGCTGGTGTGTGGAAGGAGAAAAAGGCCAGCTCGGAAAGCCAGACGCGCGAGGTTGAAGCACTCAAGGCACAAGTGGCGTGGATTCCGGAGCTTGTCCAAGAGCAAGTGGAACAACAGCTGGGAACGAAGCTCAACGCCATGGTGCCTACGTTGATTCATGGGCTGACGACGTGGATTGCGGGCGGCCAACAGGGGCCTCCCCCGGTTCCCAACTTCACGGCCAGCAACTCGCACAACGCTCAGGCGGCGCCATTGGTGTCTCCGCCGGCGGCGCCATTGGTGTCTCCAGCAGAGGCGGTATTCGTGTCTCCGGCGCCGGCATAGGCATTGGAGCTTAATGCACCCGGGTGTACGCCGGCCGGCACCTCGCCAGCAAGCGCCCCCTCCGTCAGTTGCACGCCCGCCGTTGGCGGTGCCTCGACATTAGCCGAGCTCGACAGCATCACGGTAACTAAGCCTCTCGGCCGATGACTTCATCTCCTTGCCTTTGACTGGGCATCCCTGACGCCCTGTACATGTTTTCTCAGGGCACCGCCGACGTTCCTTGCACTCTTCTGCACTTCGTGGGCGCCGAGCTGGTCGATGTCGCCAAGGGCAGAATCGTTCAACCGGGCAACCGCATGATCCATGGTAATCCGATGCCACCCACAATGTATAGGGTTGAAGTGGTTCGGGTGCTGCCAGGCTACGACGAGCTGTTACCTCCGGTTCGACCCGCTGGGGCCGACGAAGAAGATGAGATGACCCTCAGCGCCTGCGTAAGCTGGCCGCTACTTTGGCCGAAGAGCCATATTCATTTGGGGGCGGGGGACACCACCCCACAGACAAGACCGCCAGTCGTGCCGGCACCAAGCCATGGCAAGAACGCCGCAATGCTACCGGACCCGCCAGACATCCCTATGTCGGACATCCCTATGGCACAGGATCTGGACAACCCTATGGCACAGGATCCGAACGACGACGACAACGACGACGGTACATTTACCAAAGTTGATAAGTACTTTGCCGAACATGGGTACGCTGACGAGTTCTGCGGGCCTCTTTCTCAAGAACCCAACCAAGACGACCGCAATCTAGCTGGTACGTCGGGGAAATCCAATTGCAATAGGCATCGTCTGGCGTTCAGTTCTCAGGAGACGCCTCCAGCTCCCGCCTTCACCGAGCCTCAGATAGCTGAGGTGCGAAATATTATCAGCCCCAACACGCTCAAGAAGGCGGTCTGTGAGCAGAACTCGGTCCCATTACAGGAGATCAAGAAGAAGGGACAGAAACGAAAGACTAACAAGGGCGCCGGTGCGAGCCACCCGGCACCGAGTACGATCCGTGCTCAGGACGGGCCACCTTCACCTAAGGATATCTCGAGGAGGGTCCATGTGGCGGGTAGGGCGATGCTACTGCCAAATATGCTGAATGCTGCAACCGGTGCTATGCGGAGTCTGCACGACAGTGTTCTTTCTTTGGAGAAGCGGCGTCTCAGAGAGAAGGATGTGGCATACCCGGTTTTCGTGGCCAAGGTGCCAGAGGGCAAGGGCTTTGTGGATGGCGACATCGGGGGTACGATCGTCCTGCGGTTTGATGACATCTTTGCTATGTTTAACCTTCATCCGTTGCACTACAACTTCGTTCGGCTGTTTTCGCTGAGTATGGAGATGCGGATCATTAGAGACAAGACCCCGGACATCATGATAGTCGACCCCTTCTACATGCGTGCCAATCACTTGAGCAGCGTTGGGGACCGCCAAGTTGCGAGTTCACACCTCGAAGGCGTCATTCTGGCAAACCCAGATAAGGATAACTTCCTTGTGGCTTACTTTCCCGAGTAAGTCATCCCTTAACCGCCCCGTAACATATGATTTCTTAGATTTCGATCGTTCTTTTTTTCTAACATTCCGTGTTCTGTGCAGTGACACACATTGCACACTCATCCTCTTAAGCCCGAAATATTCCATGGCCACGTATTTCGACCCAAACCGTAACTCTAAGATAGACTACACAAATGTCAAGAAAGTTCTTGATGATGTTCTCCCCGGCTACGCCAGATCTGAAGGCACCTTTACCAGGACTGTTCGTAAGTACGGCAAGCACATGTTCTCACACAATATGAAGTTCTGCTGCCTCAAGCAGCCGCCTGGCGGTCAGAAGGATGCCTACTACGCCCTCCATCACATGCGGGCGATCGTAAGGGACCATCATCAACTTCTGCTACCAGATAATCTCAAAGATTGGGCCGCGAACTTGTCGGCAATCCAGGACGCGGACCTCAGACAAGAATTCTTTCGCATCCAGTCGGACTTTGCGGACATCAACCGTCCAACAATGAGATAGATGGAATGCTACAAATGCAGGGTGACAACGACCGCGATTTCATGACCATCGCGACAGACGGCGGCTTCATCCATGCTCCTGTCCGATGAGTCGAGTCAAAAGTAGTGATGTGTAGTTCTGAAACATTGATTGGGTCATGTTGTAATTAAACTTTAATGAATTCGTATGTCTCTTTGGTTTGGACAGTCATTCAACTTAGATGTAATCGATGCTATTTATTAGTAGGACCATGAATCGTGCTATTAATGTCTTGCTTTTCTCTTTCGATCCTTTTGTTGCATACTTACATATTGCTTATGTATTGTCTGTTGTTTGGCTTGTGCATAGAGATGTCGTTGTATGTCGTGTACAAGGGTAAGGTTCCCGGAGTCTACGACGACTGGGAGGAGTACCGGAGACAGGTTCACCGTTTCAGCGGTAACAGTTACAAAGGGTACACCACTAGGGCGGAGGCCGAATCTAGATACGCCTGCTATCTAGAGGGAGAGAGGAGGGAGCATTGGAGGAACCGGATGAAGACCAGTTTGATCGCGATGATGCTCATCGTGATGACCACAACTCTCTTCTATGTGATGGTAGTTTAGATGGTCGATATCGACTTGTAATGTGAAGACAAACTAGCTACTCGCGGTCTCGAGACTTGTAATGTTCTATCTTTATTCGGTCTTTTGAATTCAGAGACTAATATGATGATTTGTATTCGGAGACTAATCTTCTATTGTATTCGATGAATCTGCTGTTGCTGTGTGGTGTTGTCTAAATTCTGTCCAATAATATATTTTGTAACCTGTGAAAATATCAGAAAAGAAAATAAATAATCCCTAATATTCATACTAGTGGCGCACCACGCAAGACACTAATGGCCCACTGTGATAATCAGACTAATGGCGCATCAGCCACTGGTGCGCCATTAGTATGCCAAAGCACATGGTTACATATGGCCCCCTGGAAAGAATTCTAATGGCGCACTGTGGGCAATACTAATGGCGCACTACGTGGTGCGCCATTAGAACACCAGATACTAATGGCGCACCAGTGGTGCGCCATTAGAATTTAATTCTAATGGCGTGATGCTAGTGGCGCACCAGTAGTGCGCCATTAGAAGGCAAAACTGGTGCGCCACTAGCATGCCTTTTCCTAGTAGTGGCGCCGCCCCCCTCTCCTTGTCCTATTCGGACTAGGGGGGAGGGGGCACGGCCAGCCCTTGCTTCCTCTCTTCCTCTCCACTAGGGCCCATGTAGGCCCATTAAGCCCCCCGGGGGGTTCCGGTAACCTCCCAGTACTCCGGTAAAATCCCGGTTTCACCCGGAACACTTCCGATATCCAAATATAGGCTTCCAATATATCAATATTCATGTATCGACCATTTCGAGACTCCTCGTCATGTCCATAATCTCATTCGGGACTCCGAACAAACTTTGGTACATCAAAACTCATAAATTCATAATATAACTGTCATTGAAACCTTAAGCGTGCGGACCCTACGGGTTCGAGAACTATGTAGACATGACCTAGAACTGTTTCCGGTCAATAACCAATAGCGGAACTTGGATGCTCATATTGGCTCCTACATATTCTACGAAGATCTTTATTGGTCAAACCGCATAACAACATACGTTGTTCCCTTTGTCATCGGTATGTTACTTGCCCGAGATTCGATCGTCGTTATCCAATACCTAGTGCAATCTCGTTACCGGCAAGTCTCTTTACTCGTTACGTAATGCATCATTCCGTAACTAACTCATTAGCTACATTGCTTGCAAGGCTTATAGTGATGTGCATTACCGAGAGGGCCCAGAGATACCTCTCCGACAATCGGAGTGACAAAACCTAATCTCGAAATACGCCAACTCAACATGTACCATTGGAGACACCTGTAGAGCTCCTTTATAATCACCCAGTTACGTTGTGACGTTCGGTAGCACACAAAGTGTTCCTCCGATAAACGGGAGTTGCATAATTTCATAGTTGTAGGAACTTTTATAAGTCATGAAGAAAGCAATAGCAACATACTAAACGATCAAGTGCTAAGCTAACGGGATGGGTCAAGTCAATCACATCATTCTCCTAATGATGTGATCCCGTTAATCAAATGACAACACATGTCTATGGTTAGGAAACATAACCATCTTTGATTAATGAGCTAGTCAAGTAGAGGCATACTAGTGACATTAAGTTTGTGTATGCATGTATTCACACATGTATCATGTTTCCGATTAATACAATTCTAGCATGAATAATAAACATTTATCATGATATGAGGAAATAAATAATAACTTTATTATTGCCTCTAGGGCATATTTCCTTCATATAAAGGGAATAATAAATATGCCAGAGAAAAAGTTCCAGAACCTGAAGTCTCATGACTGCCACATGATTATGATGCAACTGCTTCCGGTTGCATTGAGGGGGCTTCTACCGGAAAACATTCGATTAGCCATTGTGAAGCTATGTTCATTCCTCAGTGCAATCTCTCAGAAGGTGATCGATCCAGAAATCCTACCAAGGTTAAGGAGTGATGTGGCACAATGACTTGTCAGTTTCGAGCTGGTGTTCCCATCATCCTTCTTCAATATCATGACGCATGTCCTAGTTCATCTAGTCAACGTGATTGTCATTCTGGGCCCTGTATTTCTACACAATATGTTCCACTTTGAGAGGTTCACGGGAGTCCTAAAGAAATATGTCCATAACCGCGCTAGGCCAGAAGGAAGCATCTCCATGGGCCATCAAACAGAGGATGTCATTGGGTTTTGTGTTGACTTCATTCCCGACCTTAAGAAGATAGGTCTCCCTCAATTGCGGTATGAGGGGAGACTGAGTGGAAAAGGCCCACTAGGAGGGGACTCAATAATATGTAGGGACGGGCATTCTTGGTCTCAAGCACACTACATAGTTCTATAGAATTCTACCTTGGTGACCCCGTATGTCGATGAACACAAGAACATTCTGCGCTCCAAACACCCGGACCAGTGTGACGACTGGATTACATGTGAACACATCAGGACTTTCGACAGTTGGTTGCAAACACGTCTCAGGATTGACAACATTGTTCTGATGAGTTGTACTCGTTGGCCAGGGAACCATCTTCGACTGTAATGACTTACAAAGGTTACGAGATAAATGGGATAAATTTTACACGATCGCCCAAGATCAAAAGTGCACCAACCAAAACAGTGGTGTCCGCTTTGATGCAGCAACCAAGAGGGGAAAGGACACATATTATGGTTACATAGTGGACTATGGGAACTTGTCAAATGTGTACAGCTACCATACGCTGCACATAACTAAACGCGGAAGATTATCTATTGCAACATATTCAAGAATCGAATGATCATACCTTTGTATTTGCTTTCTGTGAGGATCATTACTCTGTCTTTAACAAGGCTAAAACATCATAATATGAATTTACACTAATCTTCAAATGGTGGGTATCCAATGTGAAACTAAAACAATTATAAAGCAGATGCCAAGTCTATTGATCCCAGTGCAGCAATTGCACAATCAGCAGCAAGCATCATGAATATTGAGCAACATAAGCTATGAATTGTCTATAATACATTTCAGAATTAATAGATTTTCATCTCTCATGATCTCCAAATCCAACGTCTGACCTATCAGTCAAACTGAAAGAATAGAGCTTGAATGAAATATAAAAGAATATGTATGCAACAATCGAACATTCGTAGATCCAATGTCTGACCTATCTGGATGAGGTCGGACGAATGGGACTGGTCATCGAGGCCGGTCGGCTTCATCCAATCATGCAATACCCCGCCAGAAGTGAGAACATGATAGGCCCAACCGCCTTGGCTTCGGGCGAGATGCATGGCTAGATCAAGCTGCGGCCATGGCGAAGAGGTGAGTCTAAGGATGCAAACAACCATGTGGGGAGTGGGAAAGAGGTGGAGACTCACCTCATGGCTATAGGCACCCGCATAGAGGAATGGGAGGTGGGATGAGGCCGAATCTTCGCTGGCGGCTGCCGCGGGGAGGGCAGTCATCGTCCTCTCGTGTTCGTCGGTGAAGAGCAGGTGCGAGAGCGTGAGGGAATTCGGGTGGACGGAGGGAGGGCCGTGACGCGCGACAAGATTGTATCGCGGGGATAAAAGCCTACCGTCGGCGAGGGATCTTGTCGCGGCCCCTCCCTGCCGGCGAGGAAAAACCATAACGAATGGGATAAAAATCAAACCAAAAATAGCCCTGCAATTCATACCGAAAATACCCTCCAAATATTTGGGAGGGAAAATATACTCAGTTCGAAATATTTTTTCTTATGAAAATGCCCCTCGGGGTCTGATATAATACACATGACATCAGCGTATTACATCAGATCTGAATCGTCGAATTCTCTCCGACGGACGGTCCATATCGACCGGATGCACCGTAAAATGACTCTATTTATAAGGCCATCCGGCCATGTATCAGAGGAAGTTTTTTTTACGTTGAGTTAAATCAGAAGAAACGCCAGATTACAACGGCGGCCATGACTGTGCGTGACACAAGTTGAGGAGTCGATCTGATTATGTGTTTCCTTGGCGAGAAGGTTCGAAGCTTGTGCTTCTAAATTTTTCGGCCGATCGTCTACGATCGTCCACGCGCTTCCGAACAGGGTTCTCGTGTTGTTTAATTAGGTTTGCATCTAGTAAACCTAGTTTCTACATTGTTCATTGTTGTTTTGCTGGTTGATTATTTGGGCAGTTAGATAAGGAAAGATTGCATCTCCATTGTTTTTTCTGTCGACGGTCGCATCAAGTGGTATTCAGAGCAAGGTTGATCATGGTACACTTTTTTTTATATTTGATTCAACTATTTGAAAGATGGTGAACTTGTAGCATAACAAAGCTAATCATGAGGAGGTCGATGAGCTTCCAGAGGGTTTGGAGATAAGTGATAATTTCCGTATCCATCTGATGGCGATCAAGGGAGCAATCAAGAAGCTTGGGACAAGGCTTGATGAATTGTCTGCAAATATGGTAGGGGTTGACGACAGGTTGAAGGAGCGTTTGACTAGCAGCAACTGACAGCTCACTGATAGTCTACAGGTGGTGACTGAGAGTCTTAATCGGCTCACCGCAGCAGTTCAGCGCCTTCAGGCGAGAGATGTGGCACTTCGACAGTCCCGCTCACCACCACAACGTCGTGACCACGACAACAACCATGATGGTGATTTTTCTGAGGATTCTGATGCTCATGGAGGCTTACCTCACCGACCACGACATGATGCTAGGGCTCACCGCCATGATGGGTGGTGCCGTGAGTATGGCGGCAATGGTGCCCACGAGGATGATGCTTCGGGTCGAATCAAGATAACCATACCTGAATTCTCTGGACGTTGTGCTAACCGGAGAAATATTTGGAGTGGGAGATGCGCGTAAATCAGATTTTTGACGGTCACAACTACTCCAGAGAAGAAGGTTCGTGTCACATCTATGGAATTTACAGAGTATGCTCTTGTATGCTGGGATAATAAGAACCGTACTCACGAGCGACCAGCGGCATGAGCTGACATGAAGCGAATCATGAGGGGACATTTTGTGCCTGCTTACTACACTCGCCAGCTTCATAGTAGATTGCGTCATCTATTGCAAGGTATGAAATCAGTTGATGATTACTATAAGATGCAAGTTTTGTTGATCCATACAGCTGTGCGTGAGTCTGCGGAGGCGACCATGATATGTTTCTTTGAGGGGTTAGAAGAAAAGATCCGTGACCATGTTGATTTAATGCAATATAATGATATTCATGAGTTGCTTCAACGAGTGGAGCGTGTTGAACGTTGCGTATTGGAGAAGCAAGCTTTAGAGACTCGTCCAACTTACAGCAGTGGGTGACGTGGTTCTTTTCCTATTCATGGTGGGTTTAGTGCTAAACCGACTCCTTCTATTAAGTCGAGAAGCATTGAACAGAGCAAATTGGTGGTTGCGCCAAAAGGAGGTTTCTAAGGTTTCATCTAGTGCGATGTCATCGCATCACCATAATATTATTTGCCGGAAGTATGGATGACGTGGACACATGAAGCATGAATGTTCCAATCAACGAAGGTTTCTACTTGTTGATGCGGAATATATTTCAGAATCATCTGAAGATTAGACGCCTAAGTTAGAGGATGGAATCAAAATAATGGTGATACTATATTATGTTATCCTCAGGATGATCCTGATATGGGAAGTTTGCTAGCACATAAGGACTAGCGAGATGACAAGACCATTGTTGAACAACGACAGCGTCAGAGTATTTTTTAGACTGCATGTACCATCAAGGGAGAAGTTTGCAAACTGATAATTGATGGTGGCAGTGCTAGCAACATGATTAGCAAGGATGTGATGGAGTCTCTTCTGTTTCCAACATGGGAGCACGCAAGACCATACCATATGAAGTGGATAAATGATGCTGGCAAAGTGAATGTAACTCACAGGATGAAGGTTCATTTTTCTGTTGATGGCTATGTTGATAAGGTGGAATGCGACGTCATGCCACTACATGTTTGTCACCTTATATTGGGGCGTCTGTGGCAGCATGATGTTAACGCTCTTTGTCGGTGTCAAAACCGGCGAATCTCGGGTAGGGGGTCCCGAACTGTGCGTCTAGGTGGATGGTAACAGGAGACAAGGGACATGATGTTTTTACCCAGGTTCGGGCCCTCTCGATGGAGGTAAAACCCTACTCCTGCTTGATTAATATTGATGGTATGGGTAGTACAAGAGTGGATCTACCACGAGATCAAGGAGGCTAAACCCTAGAAGCTAGCCTATGGTATGATTGTTGTAATGGTTGTCCGTCCTACGGACTAAAACCCTCCGGTTTATATAGACACCGGAGAGGGCTAGGGTTACACAGAGTCGGTTACAATGGTAGGAGATCTACATATCCGTATTGCCAAGCTTGCCTTCCACGCCAAGGAAAGTCCCATCCGGACATGGGACGAAGTCTTCAATCTTGTACCTTCATATTCTTGGAGTCCGGCCGATGATGATAGTCCGGCTATCCGGACACCCCCTAGTCCAGGACTCCCTCAGTAGCCCCTGAACCAGGCTTCAATGACGACGAGTCCGACGCGCATATTGTCTTCGGCATTGCAAGGCGGGTTCCTCTCCCGAATAATTCATAGAAGATTTCGAACACCAGGATAGTGTCTGGCTCTGCAAAATAAATTCCACATACCACCTTAGAGAGAATAATATGTACACAAGTTCAATCTGCTGACGTGTTTTGTGGCGTGATGTCACACCATGTAACGCCCCAGATGCAACTTTCCATATTCGTAACTCCAACTCTTGCCTTTTCCGGAGATGCGATATGATATTTCCTTCGTGGTTGGGTTTTTGTATTTTGTTTTGCATTTTGTTCTTGGTGTGCATCTCATCTCATAGCATCATGCGCATTGCATTTGCATGTTTTCATAAAAACTCGTAGACGTTCGCAGTTGCCCTTTCTCTCTTTGCCTCCGTTGTCATTTTGTCAGACCCTTGTCCTCGTTGACCTCTCTTGACCCCTCTCGCGCGTGTCCGAAAATCCCCCGAACCCGACCCGGACAGTCATTACCGTTGGGTCCGGATCATCCCCAAACATCCCTAAAACATCTCCGTTTTCTTATTTGGACTTCCCAAGCCTATTTTTCTCAACCGTCTGTTTTCGATCGAAGGGACTAGGTAGCCCTAAGCTAATCCTTCCTATAAATAGACCCCTAACCCTAAAATTTAGGAGCCTTGTCCCATCCACCAAATCCCCTTCAGCCGCCGCCGCTGTCTCCATTCCCCTCGGGATCCTCCAGATCCGATCGAGCCAGCCACCTTGCTTTCAGCGCCGCCCAACCAGATCGCGTAGCATCTCCCTCCTTGTTCTCATCCTCGAGCCAATCCCCTCGCGCGCCTCCTTCCTCCAGCAGGAGCTCGACCTGCTGCCGGTGACAAGAACCAGGTCGTGCACCTGCTTCTTTCTCTTTCCCTCGGTCTCTCTCTGTCTTTGAAACGCTCTCTCGTTTTATCTGTGTCCTGCAGGATGCCATGGATGCTTCCATGCTCCAGCTCAACCCAGCCGCACCTTCGCCTCAACTCCGGCCGGATCGGCTCGGGTCCCCGCCGCTCCACCAAGTCCCAGGAGCCGCCTGCTCCGTCCCGGATCTGGCGCCCGCCAAGCCCCTCGCCCAGCCTCTGCTTCCATGCTCCAGATCGAACGCCAAGGCCCAGTTTAGGCCGCCTCCGCTCCTCCTCACCTCGTCCGCGTCGCCGGGATCGCGCCAGGTTCCTCGCGCGGCCGCCGTGCCTCTTCTCGTCTGCACCAAGTCCCCGAGCCGCCGTTTGCCTCGTTCTGGACCTCCTCTGCATCGAGCGCTCTGCTCCAGCGCTGCTATCTCCCCCGCGCGACGAATAGCGCCTCGTCCCGCTCCTAGCTCGCGTTGACTGGACCACCCCGCGCCTGGTCGCTGCCCCGTCAACCAGCGCGCCTTCAGATCTGTGCCTAGGCCCAGCCGCGCCCGCGTGGACCAGGCCTCGATCGCCTCCAGCCTCAGGCCCAGCGCCTTGCCTCAGCCTCTGCACCGACTGGGCCTTGGCCCGTGGTGAGCTCCCCCCCAGCTCCTGTTCCTGCTAGGCCAGCCAGTTGCGGCCCGTTCTCTGTTTTTTTCTGCCGAGCGATTTTGTGTATTATCCAGGGATTTAACTGTTTTACAGAAAAACCCTTATCTTCATGCATATAATAACTTCACAACCGTGCATCGAATTAAAATGATTTTAATATGTAAAATGCTTAGAATTTTGTGTAGATTAATAATATGCCACTTTCATCCATGTGTAAAATGTTTAAAATGTTGTTTGTTTAAATTTGCTCAAATGCCATTCTAAAATGATTTATTTCATAACTAAATAACCGTAGCTCGGTTTTAAATGTACTTTATATGTATTTGGGGTGGAAAAATGCCTAGTTTAACATGGTCCACTTTATTTTCCTGTTTAACAACCTTAAAATATGGTTTAGGGCAGAACAGTACCGAATTCAAAATATGCACATGGGGATTTTCCGGAATTGATGTTTGTTGTTCCGGCCTCATTTAAACTTGCCTAGTTAGGTAGTTTTTTTATGCTTCACCTCTTGCCATGTTTATCAACATTTAATATTGATGAGTAGCATAAATGAGAGTGAACTAAATACTTGAATGTGGTGTTCCGTCAATATGCAACTCGTTGCATATTGAGCTCCACTTAATTTGTAGTGTTGTTTGTTGCACTTTGCCATGCCATGCCATGCCTCATTAAACCGGTCATGCATCATACTTGTTTGTGCATCATGCCATGTTTATGCTTGTGTATTTACCATGTTGTTTGTTTCTTTCCGGTGTTGCTTCTTAGTTCCGGTAATGTTGCAATTGTGAGGATTCGTTCGACTACTCCCGTTCGTCTTCTTCATGGACTCGTTCCTCTTCCTTGCGGGATTTCAGGCAAGATGACCGTTACCCTGGATCTCACTACTATCATTGCTATGCTAGTTGCTTCGTTCTATCGCTTTGCTGCGCTACCTATCATTTGCTCTTCAAGCCTCCCAAATTGCCATGAACCTCTAACCTTTGACACCATTCCTAGCAAACCGTTGTTTGGCTATGTTACCGCTTTGCTCAGCCCCTCTTATAGCGTTGTTAGTTGCAGGTGAAGTTGAAGATTGCTCCATGGTGGACAGGGTTATGTTGGGATATCACAATATCTCTTATATTACTAATGCATCTATATATTTGGTAAAGGGTGGAAGGCTCGGCCTTATGCCTGGTGTTTTGTTCCACTCTTGCCGCCCTAGTTTCCGTCATACCGGTGTTATGTTCCCGGATTTTGCGTTCCTAACGCGGTCGGGTGATTTATGGGACCCCCTGACAGTTCGCTTTGAATAAGACTCCTCCAGCAAGGCCCAACATTGGTTTTACCATTTGCCTCACCTATTACCTTTTTTCCCTTGGGAGTCGCGCATCCCAAGGGTCATCTTTATTTTAGCCCCCCCTCCGGGCCAATGCTTGTCTAAGTGTTGGTCCAAACTAGAGCCACCTGCAGCGCCACCTTGGGGAAACTTGAGGGCTGGTTCTAGTTGTACGTAGTGCTCATCCGGTCGTGGCCTGAGACGAGATACGCGCGGCTACTATCAGGATGTCGGCACGCCGGGAGGTCTTGCTGGTCTTGTTTTACCATTGTCGAAATGTCTTGTAAACCGGGATTCCGAGTCTGATCGGGTCTTCCTGGGAGAAGGTCTATTCCTTCGTTGATCGCGAGAGCTTGTCATGGGCTAAGTTGGGACACCCCTACAGGGTATAAACTTTCGAGAGCCGTGCCCGCGGTTATGTGGCAGATGGGAATTTGTTAATGTCCGGTTGTAGATAACTTGACACCAGATCCGAATTAAAATGCATCAACCTTGTGTGTAGCCGTGATGATCTCTTCTCGGTGGAGTCCGGGAAGTGAACATGGTTTCTGGGTTATGATTGACGTAAGTAGGAGTTCAGGATCACCTCTTGATCATTGCTAGCTTCACGACCGTTCCTTTGTTTCTCTTCTCGCTCTCATTTGCGTATGTTAGCCACCATATCATGCTTAGTCGCTGCTGCAACCTCACCACTTTATCCCCTTCCTTTCCCATTGAGCTTTGCTAGTCTTGATACCCATGGTAATGGGATTCCTGAGTCCTCGTGGCTCACAGATTACTACAACAACAGTTGCAGGTATAGGTTATGCGATGATCTTGACACGAGAGCGATGTTGCTTGTTTTGGAGTTCTTCTTCTGCTTCTTCGATCAGGAGATAGGTTCCAGGTCGGCAGCCTGGGCTAGCAGGGTGGATATTGTTTGAGTTTCTGTTTATGATTCATCCGTAGTCGGATGTTGTTCTTGTATGTTGTATTGTGTATTCATGTGACATTGTATGTTTTTTATGTATCCCCATCTATTATGTAATGTTGATGTAATGATATCCACCTTGCAAAAGCGTCTCAATATGCGGGTCTATCCTTGGTGGGACCTTCGAGTTCCTTTTGGATAGGGTCGCATATTGGGCGTGACACACCACTACCAAGCCTTTACTTGAATCGTTTTTATTATATCACCTCAGCACGTTTAGCGAAGCGGTTTCCTTGGCACGTCTTGTCGAAGCAGAGATCGTGTTCCCCTTATTCCGAGATTCCCATCAATACGGACGTGGGTAACCCAACCGCGCCATTGATTGTGGCGCTTGGGAGATAAGCAAGTTTTACCAGGCCGGTGGGGACGCATAGTCTTCATCTGCCCATATATAAGGGGATAAGGATCCGCCTTTTTTACCTATGCCTTCTTCCTGCTTTGCTTATCCATCTCTGCGCACTCGAGCTCCAGCGCCCAAGTCCGCACATCTCGCCTCAACCTTCTCCAGCCATGTCCGGAGCGGGAGGCAAGTGGATGGCCTCCTCCGTTACGGAGGGGCACATCGAGAAGCTGCGCGGCGCCGGATACCTATCTAGCGACATCGCGCACCGGCTGCCCGACGAGGGGCAGCTCATCCCCACCCCCAGGCCCCATGAGAGGGTCGTATTTCTTCCCCACTTCCTCCGCGGACAGGGCTGTCCACTTCATCCCTTTGTCCGGGGGCTCATGTACTACTACCGCCTGGACTTCCACGATCTGGCGCCAAACTTCATCCTCAACATCTCGGCGTTTTTCGTCATGTGCGAGGCTTTCCTCTGCATCCAGCCTCACTTTGGCTTGTGGCTAAAGACCTTCAATGTCAAGCCAAAGGTGGTGAAGGGCGTCCAAGCGGAGTGCGGAGGCACCATGGTGGGCAAAATGCCCAACGTCACCTGGCTCGAGGGCGCCTTCGTGGAGTCCATCAAAGGGTGGCAATCGGGGTGGTTCTACATCACCGAGCCGCATGACCCTAAATGGGCAGCGGCCCCCGAGTTCAGATTTGGTACCCCCATGCAGCTCACCTCCTCGAAAGAGAAGGGCTTGCTATGGGGTAGTCCGGAGGAGCTGACCGGACTCCAGTCCTGTCTCCAGACCCTGGTGAACAAGAAGCTTAAGCTTGTCAACGTGATCCAGGTCATGCTCGTCCGCCGGATTCTCCCCTACCAACAACGGGCCTTCAATCTATGGGAGTTTGATCCGGCACAGCACCGGACCCTGAGCGGGATCTTCGACATGACGTACGAAGCTGTCTGGAGGGTGCTGTTCAAGGGCGGAGAAGCCCCCGCATCCGCAACTGAAGATCGCGGATTTAGCACGCAGCGCCCGGCCGGCGAGGTAAGCTATGTTATCCTTTATGGGACAGTCATCTCTTTCACAGTTTGACTCTATGTGGGATCTAAAAACTCCCAATGCCTTTAATAGGACTGGCAGAAGACGTCCAGACAGGTTAACTGTCCAGCTCCCCTTCCAGAAGACCCAGCGGACACCCGTTTGACGGGGCTGCTGGTCCCGGCACTTTACGTGGTGCCGGAGAAGAAGGCCAAGAAAAAGGCCACGGGAACCCGAAGGAGTTCCCGGCGCTAGGTGGTATCGGACTCATCGTCCGATGACTCCGAGGCGGACTCCTCCCCCGAGGAGGAGGAGAAAGAGGCCTCTCCCCCAGCGGGGGAGAGAAAAAGAGGAAGGCCTCCCCAACGGGGGCGGCCGAAGGGTCCAATAAAGGATGGACCCTCCCTCCGGACTGCTCCGCCAACACCGACTACAGCGACGAGGAGTGGCCCTCAAGGGCCAAGCCCCTGGCAAGATCGTAAGTGTCCGAATTCCTGGATGATTTATAATTTCTCTTTTTGCCACATGGTGTCCTTCTAATGCCGCATACAACCTGTAGTCCGGCCAAGGACGATCTTCCCGCTTCGTCGAGCGGGTCCTTGGCTACGTCGGATATGGATTCCCTTCCGACCGCCTCCACCCCTTGTGACGCTGATGACGCCGAGGTGGGATCCCAGGAGGGGACCCGCCAGGAGGGGGAGGCTCCAGAGGTGCCACAGGGCAACCTCCCGGACTTCGTACCGGACTCTGTATCGGAACCTGCAGTGGTTCCGGAGTCCGGCAGGCGGCCCCTTCGTAAGAAGGGCAAGACTATGACACCGGCGGCCGCCGTCCAACCGGAGGCGCCGGATAACTTGTTGGAGGCGCTCAACGGCGCTTCCATCGAGGAAGAACACCGCACTATCATGAGTGCGGTGATTCAGAAGGTTCAGCTCGCCAAGAGCGGGCTGACCGAGGCCTGCAGCAGCCTTCTAACAGGCTTTGAGGTAAGAAATTTAAAATATGTAATATAATACCACATAGACAGTAGCCCCTGATGCTCGGTTCGGTGTTCGGAAAGAAAAGCCGGACTGAGGATCTAAAAAGATATACGCAGGAGGTCTAAAAAATGTGTCAATATGGGATTGCAGGCTGCGCTGCTGACCTCTGCCGCACTGACTGTGGAGGTCGATGCTTTGAAGCAGAACCTCGAGCGGTCCGAGAGCGAGCTCGGCCATGCCAAGAAGCAACTCGAGGACAAGAAAGGTGAGTAACACCGTATTAAATTTGTACCTTACAGAAAAGGATTTTGGTTGCAAGAGAAATAACAAGGATACCATGGGTACTACAGGGGCCACGAATGCGGTGGCGACACTGAAGGAGGCGGTGTCTGCGGCCGAATGCAATGCGGCCGCAGAGCGAGCCGAGCGGGAGAAGCAGGAGGCGCGGGTGGCGGAGGTGCAGCAAGAGCTCCAGGCTCTCATGGAAAAAACATGAGGGTTTGGAGCGCGACTCAAGGACTCGAGAGTCCGAGCTTGCATCGGCTCTTGAGAGCACCAAAGCTGCTAAGGCCGAAGCCCACAAGGACCTCCAGGAGGTCGAGGATTTGAAGAAAATAGCAGCGGGTAAGGCATTTTTCATGCAAAGCAAGCATGTGAATGTGAATTACCTATTACTTACCCGAATTCGGAGCTCTCCAGGAGCATTCGCGGATCTGCCCCGCAGCGTGTCAGATGTTGCCGCTTTCTACCGGGCCGAGGAGGGGAGCTCGACGGAGAAGGTCTTCTGGTCTTAGTATGCTGAGGCCGGACATCCGGTGCTCCTTAGCGACCAGCTGAAGCAGCTGGTCGAGCTCCACAAGGTAGCCGAACAGGCCATGAAGGGCCTCATAGTTCGGATGTGGCCCAAGGAGGCCATGCCTGGGAGCTACTTCGGCCTGGTATGGCGGCTGGTGGACACGTGTCCCTGGGTGGAGGTCGTCAAGAATTCCGCCTGCATTGAAGGTGCCCGTCGGGACCTTGCTCGTGCAAAGGTGCACTGGGGCAGGATGGACGCTGAGAAGCTGCTGACGGACGCGCCGCCAGCGGGCAAGGAGTATCGTACGCCCGAAATGTATTATAAGAGTGTCCTGAAGGGTGCCCGCATGATTGCGGATGAGTGCTCCAAAGATGTAATATTTGAGTAGACTCGCATTTTGTTATCCTGTGCGCTGAAAACCTTATTCATATGCGCTAAGCAACGCTTTTTAATTTAAAATATTACCTTCTGTGCGGCCGTTTATCAAATCTGAGAGATGGCAAGTCGTCGGCTTCAGCCCCCATGCCACTAGTGCTGGGGTGTTTGGGATAAACTTGAGCACTCTTGTTCCCATATTTGGGTCCATCTAGGGAGGCGCTCAACACAATGAACGAGGCAACCGGACTTATAATGCTTGAACACTCTCACTTAGCCATAGAATTCTATAATTTTAAATTTCGGCGAAGCCCCTAGTGTTCGGAAGACCGAGTTCGGGGCGCAATCCACGCCTGGGCCGGACGAAGCCGGTTCCTCGCTCTAAGCGGCATAAGTCTTTAGGGACTCGAAAAAACCTCTCGAACAGCGACCAGATCTCGCCTTATCATGACGGTCAGTTTTAGCTTTCTCCACTGAGGCGCTCGCCCAGCTCAACCGGGGCGCAATCGCAGTGGTTCTCCCAGTGCTACCTTAGCCGATAAAATGGAACGTAAGGTACCAAAACATGGGAGCCGGGCAAACCCAACTATTGACCCAAGACATGATTTGGAGCCGATGCATATAATGCTATAAGTTCGGGGTGCCGCACTTGTGAAAGTGTTCGGACTTATCACACCATAATGCGGGGAATTTAAGCCCCTGGTGTATTCAGTCGTGCCAAAGTGTACGGATGCGAGATGTCATAAATGAACATATATATAAGAAAGAAATGCAATTATAAGCGAAAAGCGATGCATTGTTTATTCAAGGAATTCTGCGATGGATGCAGAACGATACAAATAGTGCGGTAAGCAAGGGGTAAGACTATTAAACATGTCCCCCTCCAGGGGTAGGCTGCGGATTGGTGTATGAAAACAGATTTAATGCTCGTAATGGAGACCACCTGGATACTCGCCGTAGCCCTTCTTATCCCCTGGCTGTTGCATCGTGTGTTCGGCAGGTCTACTACCGGACACGGCTTCTGGTGAAGGGAGTCCTATGCGCAAAAAAAGAAGAAAAATAAAAAGAGTCACACACTTGGGAGCCCCTGGTGCGGTTAAGCCGCATTCTGGGCCTGTGGTGGTCGTGCCCCTCTCCCTATGCCCATGGTATCTCCAGAGCGTAATGATGTACGCGAAGGACCAGTCTTGCAACTTGGCAGGGGCTGGGGTTGGGGCCGCATTGCTACGCGTGCTCGGAACGTGCCAGGTGGTCTTGTTGTATGTTACTCCGGGCGCGTTTGGCCGTGTCCGGTCGCTTAACGGCCAGACTCGAAAATTGCCTTAAGAGGCTGCTCTGTACTTCTGCCGCGAGAACCGCTGTGTGTTCCTCCGTTCGGAGGGAGCGTTCAGTGTTTCCGTTGACCGTGATGACTCCTCGAGGGCCTGGCATCTTGAGCTTGAGGTATGCATAATGCGGCACCGCGTTGAACTTGGCAAACGCGTTCCGTCCAAGCAGAGCATGATAGCCGCTGCGGAACGGGACTATGTCGAAGATTAACTCCTCGCTTCGGAAGTTATCTAGGGATCCGAAGACCACTTCCAGTGTGACTGAGCCTGTACAATTGGCCTCTACACCTGGTATGACGCCTTTGAAGGTCGTCTTTGTAGGTTTAATCCTTGAGGGGTCTATGCCCATCTTGCACACTTTGTCCTGATAAAGCAGGTTCAGGCTACTGCCGCCGTCCATCAGGACTCTCGTGAGGTGAAATCCATCGATGATTGGGTCTAAAACCAATGCGGCGAATCCGCCATGTCGGATACTAGTGGGGTGGTCCCTTCGATCAAAAGTAATCGGGCAAGAGGACCATGGATTGAACTTCGGGGCGACTGGCTCCATCGCATATACGTCCCTAAGTGCACGCTTCCGCTCCCTCTTGGGTATGTGGGTTGCGTATATCATGTTTACCGTCCGCACTTGTGGGGGGAAACCCTTCTATCCTCTATTGCTTGGCGGCCGGGTCTCTGTTGGTGTGATTGGCTGGCTTTTCGGGGGTGCCGTGTATCTGGCACGAGCGGTCGAGTATTCGGTCCAAATTGGACGGACCCGGAGTAGTTCTTTTGAATGGCTTCTTCCGCTGACCGGGTTTGGAGCCTCTGAATCCGGCGTTGACGGCCGTATCCTCAGTGTTATCGCCGTTAACGCGGCGTTTGTTTTTGTTGCGACGCGACCTGCCATTGCGGTCCTTGTTATCCGGACTGTCAGAATTTTTGCTAAGGTTGTTGCTGCGGGCTAGCCAACTGTCCTCTCCCGTACAGAAGCGGGTCATGAGTGATGTGAGGGCTGCCATGGATTTCAGCTTTTCCTGTCCTAGGTGCCGAGCTAGCCACTCGTCGCGGATGTTATGTTTGAAGGCTGCGAGGGCCTCTGCATCCGGACAGTCGACGATTTGATTTTTCTTTGTTAAGAATCGTGTCCAGAACTGTCTGGCCGATTCATCTGGCTGCTGAATTATGTGGCTTAGGTCATCGGCGTCTGGTGGTCGCACATATGTGCCCTGGAAGTTGTCGAGGAATGCGGCTTCCAGGTCCTCCCAACACCCAATTGACTCTGCTGGCAAGCTGTTGACCAATGCCGAGCTGGTCCTTTAAGCTTGAGTGGGAGATATTTGATGGTGTGAAGATCGTCACCGCGGGCCATGTGGATATGAAGGAGGTAGTTTTCGATCCAAACCGCGGGGTCTGTTGTGCCATCGTATGATTCAATGTTCACGGGTTTAAACCCTTCGGGGATTTGATGCTCCATTACTTCATCTGTGAAGCATAGTGGGTGTGCGGCGCCTCTGTATTGGGCTATATCACGACGTAGCTCCAACGAGCTTTGTCTACTGTGTTCGGCCCGGCCGGACTTGCTGTGTCCAGCGCAACGATTGTCGTCGCGTGCCGTGGGGCGCCCATGCGATCCGTAGATCGATCTTGATTGTCTTGCCTTATCCTCCAATATATCTCGCAAGTCCGGAGCGTTCCCCTGTGGCCTTGTGCTTTTCGAGCGATGCCGGGGTACAGTTCTAATTGGGGGCCTAAAGGCCTCTCTGTCGCGGCCACGAGGTGGTCGGTCAGTCGTATTGTGCTCTGGTGATGCAGGTTTATATGTCTCCTCCTCTAGTCGAGGGAGCAACTTGCGTTTGGGGTAGCTTTTGGAGGGGCGTTCGAGTTCGTACTCTTCGGCCGCAAGGACTTCAGTCCATCTGTCGGCTAGCAGGTCTTGATCAGCTCGAAGCTGTTGCTGCTTTTTCTTTAGGCTGTTCACCGTGGCCATTAGCCTGCGTTTAAAGCGCTCTTGTTCGACGGGATCCTCGGGCACAACGAATTCGTTGTCGTTGAGGCTTGCCTCGTCTCCGGAGGGAGGCATGTAATTATCATCCTCTACCTCTTCATCTGCCGCTCTCTCGTGAGGGCTGGCTTCTCCGTCCTCCTGTGCTGAATCTTGCTGGAGGGGGTTATCTTCGGCACTCTCTGGGGTGTTATTATCTCCGGTGCCGGAATCTCCATTTTTGCTGTGGCGGGATTTAGAGCGGTGCCGCTGACACCGGCGCTTGGCCTGTTTCTTGGAGGAGCCTTCCTCTGCTGCATCCTCGCCGTTCCCATCCTTTGGGATATCCACCATATATATGTCGTATGACGAGGTGGTCTTCCAGTGCCCCGTAGGAGCTGGTTCTTGGTTGTCTCCGGCATCGTCGTCCATACCGTCGATGTCTTCGGAGTCGTAATCTAGCATGTCGGTTAGATCGTCGACAGTGGTTACAAACTGGGTGGTGGGTGGGCTTTGAATTTCTTCGTCCTCCGCATCCCAACCGTCCTGACCGCAGTCCGGCCAGGGCTCTCCTGATAACGAGAGATACTTTAGCGAATTCAGAATGTCGCCAAAGGGTGAGTGCTGAAAGATGTCCGTGGTGGTGAACTCCATGATCGGTGCCCAATCGGATTCGATTGTTAGGGGCGCAGGAGGTTCGGAGTCCGGCGAGGAGTCCGGCACCTCGGAGTCACGAGCTTTACAAGGGACAAGGTTAGTATTTGGCTCCATCGCTGTAGAGATTGCAGCCCCCGAGGCGGTGTCTAGCCACCCGTCCTCGATCTGCGCGGTCGGCTACGAACTAAGGGTCGGGGCGGACTTGTGTGCGGCCTCCAGGGCGCTGTCCGGCAGCAGAGCTAAATCATGCCCATCGTGACAGTGCGGCGCGCTCGGCTGTGGCTCGAATCCGTCGAAGATCAAGTCCCCGGGGATGTCAGCCGTGAAGTTTAGACTTCCCTGACCTGATGGCCAGGGGCGTAGCTTTCGATCTGCTCCAGATGGCCAAGTGAATTGGCCCGCAGTGCAAAGCCGTTGAATACGAAGATCTGTCCGGGGAGAAAAGTCTCACCCTGGACTGCGTCGTTGTTGTTGATGATCGAAGGAGCCATCGAGCCTATCGGTGACGACACAGAGGAACTCTCAATGAAAGCACCAATGTCGGTGTCAAAACCAGCGGATCTCGGGTAGGGGCTCCCGACCTGTGCGTCTAGGCAGATGGTAACAGGAGACAAGGGACACGATGTTTTTACCCAGGTTCGGGCCCTCTCGATGGAGGTAAAACCCTACTCCTCCTTGATTAATATTGATGATATGGGTAGTACATGAGTGGATCTACCACGAGATCAAGGAGGCTAAACCCTAGAAGCTAGCCTATGGTATGATTATTTTAATGGTTGTCCGTCCTACGGACTAAAACCCTCCGGTTTATATAGACACCGGAGAGGGCTAGGGTTACACAGAGTCGGTTACAATGGTAGGAGATCTACATATCCGCATTGCCAAGCTTGCCTTCCACGCCAAGGAAAGTCTCATCCGGACACGGGACGAAGTCTTCAATCTTGTAACTTCATAGTCTTGGAGTCCGGCCGATGATGATAGTCCGGCTATCCGGACACCCCCTAGTCCAGGACTCCCTCACTCTTCATCATGGACGAACAAACAAGTACACTTTTATGCATAAGGGTGAATTCTATTGTGTTCTTCCCAAGGATGCTAGAATATGAAGTGTACCATTGAGGTGTTCAAGAAAAAACTGCAAGGTATAGGTTGAAACCGAGGCGGTTTCCTTTCAAGGAAGGGAGGATGATGTGACCCCAAATGCCATCGTTAAAAATATTTTTAGTAAGGTGAACCAGAGAAATACCGAAAAGTATATAGTTCCTGTGAGACGCTATGAGAAAAAGAAACAAGGTACTGATGTACATTGCAGCAAGACCATAACACATATTTCCATTGAACGTGTTCATGTCCAACTTGTTGCACCGGAGGATGTCCAGCCACGTTTCAGAACTCCATGCAGGCAAACACATCTACGTGAGCATTCAAGGGAGCAGTACTAGCTTGTTTTGAACTTTTGTGATCAGCTTGCCGTATTTTTAAATTTGTTAATAGTGATTGGTTTGTTAAGATAGGAGAGAGAGTTTTCTTTGTAGTCCAAACCGGTTTGTTTCAGTTAGTACTAGTATCATACGTGCAATGTACCAGTACGTGTCTAGCTAGCTTTTGAGTCCAATTAGTCTTCAAAAGTCGTAGGAGTCCAGGTTTGGTACAACTTTGTGCCGGCGTGCACTATTTATAAGGCCATCCGGTCGTGTATCGGGGAAGGTTTTTTTTTTTTTGCGTTGAGTTTAATCAGAAGAAACGCCAGATCACAGCGGCGGCCATGACTGTGCGTGAGACAAGTTGAGGAATCGATCTGGTTCTGTGTTTCCTTGGCAAGAAGGTTGGAAGCTTGTGCTTCTAAATTTTTCGATCGATCGTCTACGATTGTCCACGCGCTTCCGAACATGATGCTTGTGTTCTTTAACTAGAGGATACCCCGCGCGTTGCTGCGGGAATTGGTTGATGAAAATTTGTGTTGGTAACATGAGAACCAAAATCAAAACTACATATGACTTATTATATTTGATTAAGTGTAGTTGTAACAATATTTACTGAATCAAAACTGTACAAACACGTCAGACGTAGTTTTATGAAAATTGCAAAACAAAGCTCTATGAATAATAAATACACATATTTGAAAATTAGTGTACCTGAGCTGATCAACTTGGTGATGAGATTATGTTGAATTGGATAGTTCGATAGGGGAATACCAAATTCAGCATGCACAATTACAGAAAAGAAGATTAATATTAAGCCATCTCCATCCATTGTATATCTGCACAAATATAGACAAAGAAGTAGAAAAATCATCATATAATAGTGCTTACCAGTTACCAAGCGTACTCTAACCCTGATCATCGTTTAAAATAATGCAGACAACAAACGGATTGATTAACCAAGACATGCGCAGCCTAAATCAATCAACAGATCCTAAATATATCTCAGAATTGTTCCTAGAATCACTCCGAACAGCAAGTGGCGACTGGAGAAGATCAATTAAATAAAAAAGGCTTTCGCCCCGCTTTATATATAAAGCAAAGATCATCAACAACCCGGTACAGACGCACGCCAATACAACCCACACACCCAAGGCAGAATATAAAGATGCTGAGCGTAGCAACACCACCCCTACCACTACAAGAGCAACCGGAGATCTCGGCCGTGAACACGCCACCGCCACGAGGTGAAGCCGCATATGGCGAACCGTGTACTCCAAGGTGGCGCCTTCAGGAAGTGAACGACACCGGAGCGCCGCCACCGCCCGACACGAGGGTCTGGGTTTCCTATCGAGCAACACGACGGGCAATGAAGGCCGCGACGACGCCTTCAAGAAGGGAACGATTCGCCGCCGCCGGTCCGTCCGAAGATAGAGCAGGTTTTCACCCCGGCCGACAATCACCACCACCGAACGCCACACCCCGGCAACCATGCCGCCCACACGGCCATGGGCACCAGGCAGCACCAAGCCACGGGCTCTGCCCATGAGCACCGTGCTCCTACCACCAGGGCCGCCGCCCTGGCATCCAAGACCTTGACACCACCTCACCCGAGACTAGCCGCTACTCCAACCAAAGAGACAAGTGGAAAGGCCCGTCTTTCGCACCCCTGGGCGACCCCAGCGCCGAGACCCAAGAGGCCGGCCGAAACTGGCCTCCATCATCCTGTCCTGCTGCACCGGGCGCGAGACGGGCTCAGTCCTGCTGCCCGGGCAGGAGACGAGGTCGGTCCTGCTGTCGGGCGCGAGCGGGGCTGGGGCGCAGGCTGCGCGGTGGCTAGCATGCTCGTGGCGGCGGCGGCTCCCGGTTTGGGATCTGGCGCAGGCGGGCGGCGTGGAGGCGGGCTGCGACCTCGGCGGCGCTCCACGGCAGCTGCAGGACGGCTCGGCGCTTCCCCTCGGGGCATGGATGTGGGCTGCCGCGGCGTGGTGGTGGCTCATGGCGGTGGTTTGGGTCGTTTCACGGCGGCGCCCGGACATCTCCGCCATCGGCCCGTCGGGAAGCGGCCTGTTTTGGCCTTTGATTCCTCTCCTCGGCGTTCGGATGCTACCTTCGTCAAAGGGCTGGCCCTCTCCTAGTTGTGGTCCATCGTCTGTCTCGCGCCCGGTGCTGCGGGACTGATCTCGTCTCGCGCCCGGCAGCAGGGCCGAGTTTGTCTCGCGCCCGGCAGCAGGACCGACCTCGTCTCCGCCACCTCCCGCACCGCGCCGGAGCAGACCGGAGTCAGGTCCGGCCGGACCTGACCAAGGACACCCCACCGCGACCAACGGAAGAGAGCCCACCTCCCGGCTCCCGCGTCGCCTGGATCCCGCGAACAAAGGACCGTCGCCAGCACCAACGCGCTCCACCGCCCCCGTGCAGCCCTCCGCACCACCAGGAGACGCCCAGCACCGCCGCCAGTCGCCGCCACAGCGCCGCCGCGCCGTCCCGCACCACGACGCGCCCCGGCCCAATTGGATCTGCCCGTGGCAACCCTACCACGCGAGGGGGAGAAATCGCCCCGCCGCCGCCTAGGCCGGCCGGGCTTTGCTTGCCGGCGCGAGCAGGCGGCGGCGAGGAGGGAGAAGGAGAAGGAGGGCTGCTAGTGGGGGCGGCTAGGGTTCCTCCCCTGCCGCCGTGGGAGCGACAGAGGGAGGAGCGGGGAGGAGAAGATCAATTCAATGATTAATCCAGAAACAAAATCATTAGCCCAGACGTGAGCATACCTATGCAGTCACCATCGTTGCATCATAGCAGGCCAGTTCATAATTGATGTAGCTTGCTAATTGCAGCAAAGCCAAGATGTATGTTTTTTCATTGAGAAAATGACATCTACGCCTCATGTATTCATACAGAAAACAAAACAGTACAAACACGTCAGACACAAATACGAAACAGTCTTTCCAGTTCCAGCAACCGAAGCAACGTGAACCCCACAGAAACACAAAACACGCACCAACACTCCAGGCTCACCGATGCCATCAAGACGGCCGGCCGCTCGCCGTCTGCTCTAGCAGACCTCGAGAAACCATCTATTTGCATCGCCTTCAAAGGTTTTGTATACCACATGTAGTCCTGTCCCAGCAAACAGGAATAAAGGGTTGAGTTCCGGCGCATCAGCCGGGGATAGTCCCCACAGATTGGATGGCTCCATGTCTCCGCTAGGACTCCATCTCGCCGGAGGCGCGAGACGAATAAGTGCTGCAAACCGCCTCCTCAAAACATGGCCTGAAGCCCCAGCAACCGTCGCCTCGCCGGGCGCCGGCACCATCACCGGCGCAGCTTCCGACGGAGTGAACCACCGCGACGGACTCCGATCGGATCGCGAGACAAAAGGCCTCGAGTCCTCGCCGGCACCGTATCCGACGTGGAATGTCTATTTGCAAAATATGTAGCATAGTAGAATGAAAATTCTAGTGAATGTCTGCATGTTGCGGTGAAATGTTTGCTGCGCATGGTTGCATAGTGCTGGGCCTTTTCTTATGAATGTTGATGTGCAAGAAATGTGATTTAAATCCCACTTAGAATGCGATAATGCATGTTGCATGGTAAAAGATTCTCATGTGTACATCGGACGGATGCTAGTGGATCAACCTAATAAATCTAACGACAACAACAATTAGATCCCTCATGCATGTATTTTTTTTATGATTGTTCAAGACTTAACTTCCCATGATAGGCTTAGTATCATACCTTGTTAAGTATAAACAAGGTACCTATATAAGAGTAGATTTAACTAAATAATGGGCTCTTACTTCTACTGCATGCTGGAAATTTTTGATGTTTTTGTGCACTGTTCTACAGTCTTACTTTATAAAAGTGGCTAACAATTGGTGATCTTTGATTTTCTAGCTCACTGGGAATGTACATATTTGTCAAGAATCCCACTGGCAGGACAATCTGCCTCAAGGTCCGGCCATCAGATACCCTACACACTGTGAAAGAAAAGATCCAGGAGCAGTATCACCTCGTGTTTGACGGGGTGCATTTAGAGGATAACCTTACACTAGCCGATTATGGCATCCAACATGAATCCACACTTGACCTCCACGAAAATATGCAAATCTACGTAAAGGATGTGCTCGCTGGCATCAGAATTACTCTCGAGGTCGATAACATGGATACCATTGACAATGTGAAGGCCAAGATCCAAGATCATACTGGCCTTCCGAAGGGTCAGCTGTGCCTCATCTTTGCCAACAAACAGCTGGAGGACGGGAAGCACACTTTGGCCGACCACAACATTATGAAGGAGTCCACCCTTCTCCTCGTCCTCCACCCTTCACTGGTAGAAAAAGAGGCTTCCGTCCAGCCCCATTAGTC
>NC_057801.1:820674960-820675596 GCF_018294505.1 Triticum aestivum | reverse complement strand
GTGAGTAATAGTCCATGAAACGGGCCAGAATCGGCCAAAACTACCAGTGTTGATGACCGACACATAAGCGCACCTTGCAGTTCAATAACTATGGAAATCGCTTCGGGACTCCAAAACGGTGAGTAATAATCAAAGAAACGGACCAGAATTAGCTAAAACTGCGAGTGTTGATGACCGACACGTAAACGCACCCCAGGGTCCACTAATCATGGAAATCACTCCGGAACCCCAAAGCAGTGAGTAATAGTCCATGAAACGGGCCAGAATCGGCGAAAACTGCCAGTGTTGATGACCGACACGTAAGCGCACCTTGGGGTTCAATAACTATGGAAATCGCTTCGGGACCCCAAAACGGTAAGTAATAATCAAAGAAACGAACCAGAATTGGCCAAAACTGCGAGCATTGATGACCGACACGTGAGTGCACCTTGGGGTTCAATAACTGTGGAAATCGCCCTGGGACCCCAAAACGGTGAGTAATAGTCCATGAAACGGGCCAGAATTGGCCAAAACTGCCAATGTTGATGACCGACACATAGACGCACCTTAAAGTTCAATAACTATGGAAATCGCTTCGGGACTCCAAAACGGTGAGTAATAATCAAAGAAACGGACGAGAATTGGCCAAAACTGCGA
>NC_057801.1:820673966-820674950 GCF_018294505.1 Triticum aestivum | reverse complement strand
TAAGGCAATCGCTTCGGGACCCCAAAATGGTGAGTAATAATCCAAGAAACGGGCCAGAATTCGCCAAAACTGCGAGTGTTGATGACCGACACATAAACGCACCCAGTGTTCATTAATCGTGGAAATCACTCCGGGACCCCAAAATAGTGAGTAATAGTCCATGAAACGGGCCAGAATCGGCCAAAATTGCCAGTGTTGATGACCGACACGTAAGTGCACCTTGGGGTTCAATAACTATGGAAATCGCTCTGGGACCCCAAAATAGTGAGTAATAGTCCATGAAACGGGCCAGAATCGGCCAAAACTACCAGTGTTGATGACCGACACATAAGCGCACCTTTCAGTTCAATAACTATGGAAATCGCTTCGGGACTCCAAAACGGTGAGTAATAATCAAAGAAACGGACCAGAATTAGCTAAAACTGCGAGTGTTGATGACCGACACGTAAACGCACCCCAGGGTCCATTAATCATGGAAATCACTCTGGAACCCCAAAGCAGTGAGTAATAGTCCATGAAACGGGCCAGAATCGGCGAAAACTGCCAGTGTTGATGACCGACACGTAAGCGCACCTTGGGGTTCAATAACTATGGAAATCGCTTCGGGACCCCAAAACGGTAAGTAATAATCAAAGAAACGGACCAGAATTGGCCAAAACTGCGAGCATTGATGACCGACACGTAAGTGCACCTTGGGGTTCAATAACTATGGAAATCGCCCTGGGACCCCAAAACGGTGAGTAATAGTCCATGAAACGGGCCAGAATTGGCCAAAACTGCCAATGTTGATGACCGACACATAGGCGCACCTTGAAGTTCAATAACTATGGAAATCGCTTCGGGACTCCAAAACGGTGAGTAATAATCAAAGAAACGGACGAGAATTGGCCAAAACTGCGAGTGTTGATTACCGACACGTAAACGCACCCCATGGTCCATTAATCATGGAAATCACTCCGGAACCCCAAAACAGTGAGTAATAGT
>NC_057801.1:820673399-820673956 GCF_018294505.1 Triticum aestivum | reverse complement strand
TGGAAATCGCCCTGGGACCCCAAAACGGTGAGTAATAGTCCATGAAACGGGCCAGAATTGGCCAAAACTGCCAATGTTGATGACCGACACATAGACGCACCTTAAAGTTCAATAACTATGGAAATCGCTTCGGGACTCCAAAACGGTGAGTAATAATCAAAGAAACGGACGAGAATTGGCCAAAACTGCGAGTGTTGATGACCGACACATAAACGCACCCCATGGTCCATTAATCGTGGAAATCACTCCGGAACCCCAAAACAGTGAGTAATAGTCCATGAAACGGGCCAGAATCGGCCAAAACTGCCAGTGTTGATGACCGACACGTAAGCGCACCTTGGGGTTCAATAACTATGGAAATTGCTTCAGGACCCCAAAACGGTAAGTAATAATCAAAGAAACGGACCAGAATTGGCCAAAACTGCGAGCGTTGATGACCGACACGTAAGTGCATTTTGGGGTTCAATAACTATGGAAATCGCCCTGGGACCCCAAAACGGTGAGTAATAGTCCATGAAACGGGCCAGAATTGGCCAAAACTGCCAATGTTGATGACC
>NC_057801.1:820671517-820672421 GCF_018294505.1 Triticum aestivum | reverse complement strand
AAAACGGTGAGTAATAATCAAAGAAACGGACCAGAATTAGCTAAAACTGCGAGTGTTGATGACCGACACGTAAACGCACCCCAGGGTCCATTAATCGTGGAAATCACTCCGGAACCCCAAAACAGTGAGTAATAGTCCATGAAACGGGCCAGAATCGGCCAAAACTGCCAGTGTTGATGACCGACACGTAAGCGCACCTTGGGGTTCAATAACTATGGAAATCGCTTCGGGACCCCAAAACGGTAAGTAATAATCAAAGAAACGGACCAGAATTGGCCAAAACTGCGAGCGTTGATGACCGACACGTAAGTGCACCTTGGGGTTCAATAACTATGGAAATCGCTCTGGGACCCCAAAACGGTGAGTAATAGTCCATGAAACGGGCCAGAATTGGCCAAAACTGCCAATGTTGATGACCGACACATAAGCGCACCTTGAAGTTCAATAACTATGGAAATCGCTTCGGGACTCCAAAACGGTGAGTAATAATCAAAGAAACGGACGAGAATTGGCCAAAACTGCGAGTGTTGATGACCGACACGTAAATGCACCCCATGGTCCATTAATCGTGGAAATCACTCCGGAACCCCAAAACAGTGAGTAATAGTCCATGAAACGGGCCAGAATCGGCCAAAACTGCCAGTGTTGATGACCAACACGTAAGCGCACCTTGGGGTTCAATAACTATGAAAATCGCTTCGGGACCCCAAAACGGTAAGTAATAATCAAAGAAACGGACCAGAATTGGCCAAAACTACGAGCGTTGATGACCGACACGTAAACGCACCCCAGGGTTCATTAATCGACGAAATCACTCCGGGACCCCAAAAGAGTGAGTAAATAGTCCATGAAACGGGCCAGAATCGACCAAAACTGCCAGTGTTGATGACCGACACATAAGCGC
>NC_057801.1:820670110-820670710 GCF_018294505.1 Triticum aestivum | reverse complement strand
GGCCAAAACTGCGAGCGTTGATGACCGACACGTAAACGCACCCCAGGGTTCATTAATCGACGAAATCACTCCGGGACCCCAAAAGAGTGAGTAAATAGTCCATGAAACGGGCCAGAATCGACCAAAACTGCCAGTGTTGATGACCATCACATAAGCGCACCTTGGGGTTCAATAACTAAGGCAATCGCTTCGGGACCCCAAAATGGTGAGTAATAATCCAAGAAACGGGCCAGAATTCGCCAAAACTGCGAGTGTTGATGACCGACACATAAACGCACCCCAGTGTTCATTAATCGTGGAAATCACTCCGGGACCCCAAAATAGTGAGTAATAGTCCATGAAACGGGCCAGAATCGGCCAAAATTGCCAGTGTTGATGACCGACACGTAAGTGCACCTTGGGGTTCAATAACTATGGAAATCGCTCTGGGACCCCAAAATAGTGAGTAATAGTCCATGAAACGGGCCAGAATCGGCCAAAACTGCCAGTGTTGATGACCGACACATAAGCGCACCTTGAAGTTCAATAACTATGGAAATCGCTTCGGGACTCCAAAACGGTGAGTAATATCAAAGAAACGGACCAGAATTAGCTAAAACT
>NC_057801.1:820664059-820665098 GCF_018294505.1 Triticum aestivum | reverse complement strand
ACACCATAAGCGCACCTTGAAGTTCAATAACTATGGAAATTGCTTCGGGACCCCCAAACGGTGAGTAATAATCAAAGAAACAGACCAGAATTAGCTAAAACTGCGAGTGTTGATGACCGACACGTAAACGCACCCCATGGTCCATTAATCGTGGAAATCACTCCGGAACCCCAAAACAGTGAGTAATAGTCCATGAAACGGGCCAGAATCGGCCAAAACTGCCAGTGTTGATGACCGACACGTAAGCGCACCTTGGGGTTCAATAACTATGAAAATCACTTCGGGACCCCAAAACGGTAAGTAATAATCAAAGAAACGGACCAGAATTGGCCAAAACTGCGAGCATTGATGACCGACACGTAAGTGCACCTTGGGGTTCATTAACTATGGAAATCGCTCTGGGACCCCAAAACGGTGAGTAATAGTCCATGAAACGGGCCAGAATTGGCCAAAACTGCCAATGTTGATGACCGACACATAAGTGCACCTTGAAGTTCAATAACTATGGAAATCGCTTCGGGACTCCAAAAAGGTGAGTAATAATCAAAGAAACGGACGAGAATTGGCCAAAACTGCGAGTGTTGATGACCGACTCGTAAACGCACCCCATGGTCCATTAATCGTGGAAATCACTCCGGAACCCCAAAACAGTGAGTAATAGTCCATGAAACGGGCCAAAATCGGCCAAAACTGCCAGTGTTGATGACCAACACGTAAGCGCACCTTGGGGTTCAATAACTATGAAAATCGCTTCGGGACCCCAAAACGGTAAGTAATAATCAAAGAAACGGACCAGAATTGGCCAAAACTGCGAGCGTTGATGACCGACACGTAAACGCACACCAGGGTTCATTAATCGAAGAAATCACTCCGGGACCCCAAAAGAGTGAGTAAATAGTCCATGAAACGGGCCAGAATCGACCAAAACTGCCAGTGTTGATGACCGACACATAAGCGCACCTTGGGGTTCAATAACTAAGGCAATCGCTTCGGGACCCCAAAATGGTGAGTAATAATCCAAGAAACGGGCCAGAATTCG
>NC_057801.1:820663467-820664029 GCF_018294505.1 Triticum aestivum | reverse complement strand
CACCCAGTGTTCATTAATCGTCGAAATCACTTCGGGACCCCAAAATAGTGAGTAATAGTCCATGAAACGGGCCAGAATCGGCCAAAATTGCCAGTGTTGATGACCGACACGTAAGTGCACCTTGGGGTTCAATAACTATGGAAATCGCTCTGGGACCCCAAAATAGTGAGTAATAGTCCATGAAACGGGCCAGAATCGGCCAAAACTGCCAGTGTTGATGACCGACACATAAGCGCACCTTGCAGTTCAATAACTATGGAAATCGCTTCGGGACTCCAAAACGGTGAGTAATAATCAAAGAAACGAACCAGAATTAGCTAAAACTGCGAGTGTTGATGACCGACACGTAAACGCACCCCAGGGTCCATTAATCGTGGAAATCACTCCGGAACCCCAAAACAGTGAGTAATAGTCCATGAAACGGGCCAGAATCGGCCAAAACTGCCAGTGTTGATGACCGACACGTAAGCGCACCTTGGGGTTCAATAACTATGGAAATCGCTTCGGGACCCCAAAACGGTAAGTAATAATCAAAGAAACGGACCAGAATTGGCCAAAACTG
>NC_057801.1:820662996-820663457 GCF_018294505.1 Triticum aestivum | reverse complement strand
GCACCTTGAAGTTCAATAACTATGGAAATCGCTTCGGGACTCCAAAACGGTGAGTAATAATCAAAGAAACGGACCAGAATTGGCCAAAACTGCGAGCGTTGATGACCGACACGTAAGTGCACCTTGGGGTTCAATAACTATGGAAATCGCTCTGGGACCCCAAAACGGTGAGTACTAGTCCATGAAACGGGCCAGAATCGGCCAAAACTGCCAGTGTTGATGACCGACACATAAGCGCACCTTGAAGTTCAATAACTATGGAAATTGCTTCGGGACCCCCAAACGGTGAGTAATAATCAAAGAAACAGACCAGAATTAGCTAAAACTGCGAGTGTTGATGACCGACACGTAAACGCACCCCATGGTCCATTAATCGTGGAAATCACTCCGGAACCCCAAAACAGTGAGTAATAGTCCATGAAACGGGCCAGAATCGGCCAAAACTGCCAGTGTTGATGACC
>NC_057801.1:820662343-820662986 GCF_018294505.1 Triticum aestivum | reverse complement strand
ATCAAAGAAACGGACCCGAATTGGCCAAAACTGCGAGCGTTGATGACCGACACGTAAGTGCACCTTGAGGTTCAATAACTATGGAAATCGCTCTGGGACCCCAAAACGGTGAGTACTAGTCCATGAAACGGGCCAGAATCGGCCAAAACTGCCAGTGTTGATGACCGACACATAAGCGCACCTTGAAGTTCAATAACTATGGAAATTGCTTCGGGACCCCAAAACGGTGAGTAATAATCAAAGAAACAGACCAGAATTAGCTAAAACTGCGAGTGTTGATGACCGACACGTAAACGCACCCCATGGTCCATTAATCGTGGAAATCACTCTGGAACCCCAAAACAGTGAGTAATCGTCCATGAAACGGGCCAGAATCGGCAAAAACTGCCAGTGTTGATGACCGACACGTAAGCGCACCTTGGGGTTCAATAACTATGAAAATCGCTTCGGGACCCCAAAACGGTAAGTAATAATCAAAGAAACGGACCAGAATTGGCCAAAACTGCGAGCGTTGATGACCGACACGTAAACGCACCCCAGGGTTCATTAATCGACGAAATCACTCCGGGACCCCAAAAGAGTGAGTAAATAGTCCATGAAACGGGCCAGAATCGACCAAAACTGCCAGTGTTGATGACCGACA
>NC_057801.1:820654396-820654966 GCF_018294505.1 Triticum aestivum | reverse complement strand
TGAAACGGGCCAGAATCGACCAAAACTGCCAGTGTTGATGACCGACACATAAGCGCACCTTGGGGTTCAATAACTAAGGCAATCGCTTCGGGACCCCAAAATGGTGAGTAATAATCCAAGAAACGGGCCAGAATTCGCCAAAACTGCGAGTGTTGATGACCGACACATAAACGCACCCCAGTGTTCATTAATCGTGGAAATCACTCCGGGACCCCAAAATAGTGAGTAATAGTCCATGAAACGGGCCAGAATCGGCCAAAATTGCCAGTGTTGATGACCGACACGTAAGTGCACCTTGGGGTTCAATAACTATGGAAATCGCTCGTCTATGAAACGGGCCAGAATCGGCCAAAACTGCCAGTGTTGATGACCGACACATAAGCGCACCTTGAAGTTCAATAACTATGGAAATCGCTTCGGGACTCCAAAACGGTGAGTAATATCAAAGAAACGGACCAGAATTGGCCAAAACTGCGAGCGTTGATGACCGACACGTAAGTGCACCTTGGGGTTCAATAACTATGGAAATCGCTCTGGGACCCCAAAACGGTGAGTACTAGTCCATGAAAC
>NC_057801.1:820646480-820654386 GCF_018294505.1 Triticum aestivum | reverse complement strand
CCCCGGGATCGCCTTTTCAGTTTTAAAAAAAATAAAAGAAAATAATGGAAATGTCAAAAAAATAAAAGAAAATAAGTTTCTCATGTGATATGTGGTCTAGTTGTTGGGAAAATTTGCAAATGTGAATTTTGACTTTATTTGCAAAATCTCTCTGAAATTTGTAAAAATGGGCATAACTTTTGCATACTAACTCGGATGAAAAAGTTTTTTATATGAAAAATCATCTACTCGAAAAGTTACATCCAAATTTAACTGGGGGAACCCCGTTAAACATTTTCAAAATCCTCAAAAACCTAATAGAAAAAAAGTTACGGGGCTTGCAAGATCTAGAGTGGAAAAAATTGAAAAATATTCAAACAGTGGGCAAACTATGGTCAAACAATGGTCAAACTAATTATTCTAGAATATTAGTGTTACTAAATAATTATTTTAATTATTTCAATTTTGGTCAAATCTGGTCAAACTGTGGTCAACTGTGGTCAAACTGTGGTCAAACAATGGTCAAACTAATTATTCAAGAAATATTAGTGTTACTAAATAATTATTGTTTTTTAAAACAATAGTTTCAAACTCAAACAGTGAAATGTGTCACTTCATGCTCAAGCAAAATTCCTGAAGGTTAATAGGATTGACATCTTATTATTGTCAGGAAAACAACAATTGCAGACTTGGAGCGTGGGAGAATAGAACCCGGAAGTTAAGCGTGCTTGGGCTGGAGTAGTGAGAGGGATGGGTGACCGGTTGGGAAGTTAGATGATTTGGAATGATGAGGGGTGATAAAAGAATAAATTGAGAAGTGATGAGGGGTGGTGATTAGAGACTAGAGGTTAAAATAATTCAGAAATTTGAAAAAAAAAATTCAATTTTTTTTTTCAAAAACCTGTGGCGGCCTTTAGTCGCGGTTAGCCACAAGAACCGCGACTAAAGGTCCTCCGCCCACGTGGACGGGCCTTTAGTCGCGGTTCTTAAGCAACCGCGACTAAAGGGGGGGGCCTTTAGTCGCGCCCGTCTGGTCGCGGTTGCGCAACCGCGACTAATGGCAGTTGCGAACCGCGACCAAAGGCCCTTTTTCCACCAATGCTTGTCCAAGAGGTACAAATATGATGCAAATCTTCGTGAAGACGTTGACAGGAAAGAATATTGCTCTTGAGGTTGGGAGCACGTATACCATCGACAATGTCAAGGTGGAGATCTACAAGAAGGAAGGCGTTACCCCAAACCAGCAGCGCCTCATCTTTGCTGGCAGGCAGCTTGAGGGTGGCTGCACCCTGGCAGACTACAACATTCAGAAGGAGCATACCATTCACTTGGTTCTCTGCCTTTGTGGTTGCTGAGATGTATGACCGTCATGGCCATTCAATAATCAGATTTATTTTACTGTCGTCTTCCTTGCAGTAGTGGCGTGTTGCCAGCAAAACCATCATTCGGGTACAACTATTAAGAGTCCTTGACTCTGTTTTCGAATCAGCTGGTTGAGAAATAATGTGCGCATGCAGTTTGACGGAAGGCTCCTTTCTTTCCTTTACACATACTCGGTGCGTTTAATTTCTGTGTTTATCCATGTTAGCCTCTATATGAAGTCACAGAGATGGGGCGAAAGAACCGTCCTGGAAAAGAAAAAGAGCCCCTCCTCCCTCTTGCTCCCGCGACGCGCCCCGCGCGCGTCTCGGGAGAAACCCTAGCGCCGCCGGCGGGCTTCCCCTCCTCCTCCCTCCTCTCCCTCGCCGCAACCAGAGAGGGCGCGCCGGGCGAAGCCTGGTAGGCGCCGGCGGCGGCGGGGCTGCCTTGTCTCCTCGGCGGGGGCCTCCGGCGCGGGTCGGGGCGGCCGCCTGGGATGCGGCGCTGGCGGCGGGCGTGGCAGCGTGGCGGCGAGCTGGAGCCTGCTGGCGGCGACTTCGTGGCGGCGGCATGACCGGCACGGCGGTGGTGGGCGTGCCTTGGTCGCCAGATCTGGGTCCTTCGGCGCGGGTCGAGGCCGGATCTGGGACCTGGCGGCGCGGGCTGCTAGTCTCTGCCCCTGCCATGGCCACGGCGGGTGGTGGTGCGACGCGGCAGCGGTTGGTTGGTGGGCGGGCTGGCCGGGATCCGAAGCTTCGGCGGCTGGACGACGGTGGGCCGCGCAGATGGGCTCCTCGGTGAGCTTCCTTCGCGATTGGTGGCGGCCCTCGGGATCTCTCCTTGCCGGCGGGCGGGTGTATGTTGGTGGCCTCGCGTGGAGCTGCGGTCGCCGCCGAGGTGGGGCGACACCGAGTTGTCCGGTGGGGAGGCAGGCTGGAGGGACGGGAGGCGCCGCCGAGCCCGGGCCACCCGTCGCTGGCACAGGGGTGTGCCGGCCCGGATGCGTCCGCTCCCCCTCCTCCCCCGTTCCCCGGCCATGTGTGGGCTGACGCAACTCCGGCGTTGTTCGAGGCGGGATGTATGCCGCGGTTTCTTCGGTCGGGTGCGCCCTTTGGCCCAAGCTGATCACTTTGGTTGGTCTTGGGGGTGTCTGGATGCAGCGCGGCGGCCCCGGCGGTGGGAGGCACGAAGTTCGTGGGCGGGACTTGCGCCTCGGGTGCGGGCGAGCGGCCACGGCCACGCGCGTGGGTGGTCGCTGGTGGTTGACGGAGCTAGGTTGCTTTGGAGGGGTGGGCGTGCTGGGGTTCATTACCTGCCCAATCTTGTATTGGCCGACGGTGGCGGTGTCCGTGGACACCGTATCCTTCCTGTAGGCTCTGTCGCAGTGGCCTTTCTCCTTCGAGTTGCTCCAGGTGAAAACCCGATCTTTGGGATCGGATCGTGGCGGCTATCGTGGTCGTTCCCTTCTTGGAGGCACCATCTTGGAGTCCTGGTTCCGTCGTTCCCGTCTCCCCTCCCCTCGGAGGTCTCTGGTGGCTCCAAGCAGTTCGTCCTCGCGCATTTGTAGTGGCTTGGTAGTCGTTGGGGTGGTGTGGCGGTGCCCGGCACCCTTGTATCTTGCCTTGGGTGTGTGTGTCGTGTGCGGTGGTGGCGTGAGTTTGTATCATGGTCTTTGTGGTTTGGTGCTTTATATATAAAGCGGGGCGAAAGCCTTTTTCGGTATGAAGTCACAATTTTTATGCATCTTGTGAACCGCATGAATGTGATGCATCCATCACATCGAGATGGAATTGGCATTGGAAAACTTTAGAGTTGGAATCATGTCTACGGTTGTGGCACATGGATTCGGTTCGTTGAAAGTATGATATTGCCTCCCCGTACCCCCCCCCCCCGAGCGGGGCGACCGAGACGGCCCTCCCTCCCCTTGCCGCCCAGCCCCCTCCTCCCACCCCTCCTCCCGCCGCTGCCGCGGGCTGGCGTGGCCGGGCGTTGCCCGCGCAGCGCCGTGGCGAGGCCGGCGGTGGTGGCCCTCTTCCTCTTCCCCTCGCGGCTCCCCGGCTCGGGCGGCGGTTTTCGGCGATGGTGCACCTCGGCGGGCGGTGCTCCGGTGTAGATCGGGCGCAGATGTGGCGGCGGCGCGGCCCTTTGGCGGCGGTGGCGGCTGACGGCGTGGGCCGGCCGGCGGAGCCCTGCAGGCCCAGATCTGGGCCCTTTCGGGTCCGATCTGGGTCAGGGCGGGTTGGTCTGGCCTTCGGCGGGTCTCCTCCGGCTGGGCTGTCGGGATGCGGTCGTTGGGATCGACGGCTCTGCGCTGCGTCGGCTGCATCGCGGCTGCAGGAGCTTAACAGGCCCATTCTGGGCCCGACTGGGCAGGGGGTCCGGCGTGCTCCCGCGCCTGCGTCCGGTGCTACTGCTTGTGCCAGTGGAGGTTGTCCCCTCCCACGTGGCTGTGGTGCTCCCGGTCCCTATCGGCGGTGGTCTCGTTTGGTTCGGCCGGCCTCGCAGTGTCTTCGACGGAGAGACGGCGGTGGTGTCCTCGTGATTATGGTGGCGCAGGGTGGTGGGCGGTTGGCGTGGTGGAGCCGCCGGTTGGTCCTGGGTTGTGGGTTTGAGGGGTAGGGCGAAATCCCTCTCGGGTCCGCCCGGCACCGACGCGGTGACGCCTGCGGGCGCCATCAACCTTCTTGAAGGGCGTCGGGAGTACCTCTCCCCCGCTTCCCTCCGTGTACCGGGAGAAATCCTAGGATTCGTCCGGGCAGCAGCGTCGTCGTCGTCGCAGTCCTTCTTGAAGGTGTTGCTTGGTTCGCGGCGACTCGATGGCATTGGAGCGTGCTGGATGTCTCCGGTGGGCACAACGGTTGCGGGATGCTTCAGCTTTCGTTCATCCGGTGCTGCCGGCATTTCTTTCTTTTGCTTTTCTCTTGTTTTTCTTTTGGGCATGGTTGTGTTGTTTGCCCCAGCGTCAAACTTCTGGTTGTATCGGGTGGTTGCTATATTAATACTAGTAGGATGCCCGTGCATTGCCACGGGCTAACAAAATATATGCACAACAAAAAATATGCTACTAAAAATGTATGTACAAAGAGAAATGCCATGTGATATGGGAGTGATAGACAACATGCGATGATATTGCATGCTTGTGATGCGGTAGATAAATACATCTCATCATCTTTCCCTTCCCCTCCCTATCTCATAATCTTTTCTTCTTCGTGTGTTTCTCATGGGGCAAGCATAATCATTGATATGAATAGTCATGAAAATATCATATCACTACAACCAACAATCTATCATCTGCTCCAAAATTGACACCTATGCTTATTATACATACCAAAAAAACAACTACAATGTTGCAGTCAAGACAAAATTTTGAAAGAGTATTAATGGACCAGGCATTGACAAAATGATTCTGTTAGTGTAACGCAGACCAAATGACATGGCACACACACCAATCTATTCAGCAGTATTACATTAATCAGACAATTTGTTCAGCACATGGTAGCTATATAAATAGTCCAAATATCGTTCATGTTGACAGAAATCCTATATACATAAGAAGTTGATCCCCACTACCCAATTTGACATGCAAGCCATCCACATCACCCACATGTACATGCAGCCACGTCACCTCTCCCAGATGTGTGAACCGACCCATCCATCTCTCTGACTGTTAAAAAAAGACCCATCTTTACCAAATCCCCACGCCGGTGGTCAAAGCAGTTGGTGGTGGACTATCAATGACAGGTCTTCCCTCCGGCCTTTCCCCTTCCTCGTCTTTTCCAATCCCCACTCAATATCATCTAGGCTCCTCCGTTTTCTATTTTTCCCGTTACCAATCGCCGCTTCATATCTCGCGTCATCCGGCTCCTCCGTTTCCCATCTCAACCATGGTTGGCTTGCTTCCATAGTCCAAAATACATGGCATCACATCCAAGGCCTCTCAGATCCAGCCCATATGGAGATGATGATTTAATTGGTGCCATGGAGCCACGGGTGGGAGTTGCTAAGGCTGGTCACAATAAGCAAGAACATAAGCTAGTAACTTCACACTTCCCTAGACTATGTTACTACCACCATAGTGGGTAGGAACATCTATGTAATGTCATGCAACGATGTATTTATTAGGTTATAGACTCATTGTTTCTTGGAGTGTGTGATGTTCCGGTAACTTAGCTAGTTACCACAAACACCTCTCTCTTCACTAAATACGTGCCACATAAGCAAACTTGTATTGGAGTGTGTGATGTTACTCCTAAGTTCCTCCTCACTGTGACCAGCCTAAGGTACACTTAGCTGCTGACGTTAACTGCTTGGATTGACCGCATCATGTTCATCGTCGACGCCGCCGACCAATCGGCAACCATGACGGCGCCACTGCAGCACAAGTAGTGTGCAAGCACCGACGCAGACCAATGGGCGACTTCCACCGGTCCGGCCGTAACACGCATCGTCCGCGGCTGGATAGTTATTACGCAAATTTTTAGGTGGATAACTAATTTCAGTTCTTGATGTTGCAGAGTACTATTACTGAAAACTCTATCTTTTGTCCTTGAAGATTTTTTGGCGTATTTTGGGATCACGACAGCCTCTGGTCGTTCACGCCTTTCCCTTGCCTTTCAGATTTTTTGTTGGCTAATTTTAAACGAGGCTCATGGAGCCAACTTTTGTTAAACCTTCCCTGTAATCTTTGTTGGAACATATAGTCTATTTGTTACTAATGCATGCACAACTAAGCCCTCTACAGAGATCCCGCGCAAGTCTCGCCACTTTCAGCCTCTCTGGTGAGTAACACTTTCTCCTCTTCCACGTCAGATCAATTTTTTTTCTACGCATTTGCAGCTGCTTTGAAAATGTGGAGATAGTGGGAAGTAGGAAGCATATGGCAACTGACGATTCATGACATTTATAGTTCAGCTGCTCTGTATATGAATTCTCACGAGTTGATTTTACCTCGTCATTGGCATCTAAATTACCACTTCAAAAACTCTCTTAATGTTATTGTTTGTGTTGTGTACTGCATCTAAATTTTCACTACAACAGTAAAATGTTACTACAATTATTTGATTGTTTGCATATGTAGTTTTTGTTACCTTTTCTTTCAGTTTCATCATGCTGTTACAAGTATATGATATATATTCTTGTGACATTTGTTGTTCTATGTAGATTTCATTATGTCATGTACAATTTGTATCGACGGTTCAAGAAAGAAATCAATCATAGTTTGTATTGTTTACAGAGCCACATTTCATTCTATGTGTATAGTATGCCCCTTTATCGACACCATATTTTTTCTGGAAAATTAATGCTTAATTTATTTATTGACACCATAGATTGTGATATCTATGGTTGTTTCCTTTTTATATTGTCACGTGATACCATTGTTTTACTACTAACCATGATCTGAAGGCGTATAAATATTTGTGCTTCATGATTTTCCCAAACATAATCCTCAAGAAAGTTTTGGTGTCTAAACACCTATTTAAAGAAAGTTTTGTGCTTCATGGTCTGAAGGAGTATTTAATTATTTTATTTTTAGCAGTATTCCCGCAGCAACGCGCGGGGTGTCATCTAGTTAGCAATGCTCACGGCTACATACGAAATTGGCCAGAGTCAATTTTCTAGCATCTTCTATTTTTACACAGCGTCACATGCCAAGTTTCCAAAGATTGAACTTAATAAAGACATGCGTTCACGTCCATACAGGAGCTTTAGTGTCGATCTGCCCAATAAATTGCTCCGATGCTGGCGATGAATCTTTCGTTCAAGCTTCTATAGCCCCTCCGCCGCATAGATCTGGCCGTCTCCACTCACTCGCCTCATAGGCAGCAGCTGCTCCACATGTTGATCCACTCATTTCTGTCTCCACTCACTCCCCTCATAGGAATACTGAATCATAAAAATATTTTCAGAGTATTAGGATTGTATCATGAATTATGTTCACTTCTATCAACACCTCACAAAGCTTTTGTGTTTGGTAAGAAAATTCAGCATATATGAAGGTAAAATGAAATCATCAATATAATTCCCACCTATACTACTGCATGGAACAGACATGAAATGTCATGGAAACTGTCGAAACTTACTTCTCTAGAAATACAGAGCGTTCAATACTGACTTGCACATAATTCGCAATTAGCACCCAGGTTTCATCCAATATGTAGATGCGGCGAACAGGAGCACATACTTGGACAGAGCATACCGCATGGGGGCGAGGCTCCAGTCCAACACTTCCCCAGCCCTCCGATTTTATTGCAGTACTTTGTATGTCATAGGTGCCCTTTATTCACACGTGTAGTACTATTTTTCATTGACACGGAAACTTCCTAGACTATTACCTCAAATACAAGCTCCTTTCGTAGATATTTGTGGAGCACTTCTAAAAAAACCAAAATCTGAAAGTAACTAAATCACTGTATTTAACCAATTTTATCTTCTTGGCAAATGAAAGTATAGCTAGCTATAGCTTTGTATCAAAAGTGACAGAAGAATTCAACAGCAGTACATTAACGGAGACCTCAGGTATGGAAGTGTTTTTGTCGCACGCACACATATGTGTTTGTATTGTGTGTGT